>NW_009622519.1:118516-222126 GCF_000690535.1 Cariama cristata | reverse complement strand
AACAAGTGAATAGTAAACCTGATCCAGACTTCATGTCTGCTTTTTTTTGCAGCATAAGGTGGTCTGGGGTCCCCACTAGGTTCTGCCCTACCAGCACCCACTTTACAAAATCATACTTGATGTTTCCTATTAGAACTGCCTTGCAGACAAAGGATGTCTGAAGCAAGTTAGGTGGGAAACCTTTTAAAGATGAATTAGCTAAATGGTTGCTTCTTTAAAAGTCTCTAATACCAGTTATTTTAATTTAAGTTTTTTAAAACATGACTGGTAGGGATCTTCAGCAGACATAAAACTCTGTACAGGGGAAAAAAAAAAAATCTAATGCATGGGGGAAAAGATCTGATGCATGGAAGAGGCATTTCTAGTGCAGAACAGCAAGGATTGCACACCTGTTGTGTTGGCATGGGATAAAAAAGTCTTTCAAGAAGCAGTTGCTTCTGTGTCGTGCGTTTGCGTGAGAGCAATGTTAAGATTCTTTTCTTCTGCAAAGAGATCGCTAGAAGTTACGGCAAAGCTACCATGGCTTTGGTGTGTTACAGCCTCAGTTGAGTTTTTCAGCTGGAGAGCTGGATTGTCCGAGAACAAATTTGGAATTCGACTCTGGCAGCTGTGGAGAAATATCTCAACTGTAAGACTCTTTCTCCATGTCATCATACAAATAAGGTTGGAAGCTTGGGAAAAGATTATGTAGATTGTGTTTTGAAAACCTAACTGCAGATTTCCAATGGGAAAGATCACATTTCCTTAAACACGTTTGTTTTGATTTATTCCACTGTACATTAGTTATTTTATAGGCATTGTCCTTGCCCTGCAGGGCTTTCAGCCTAAGGTAGGCTGTGGATTGACAGAAAAAAGGAGGAGAGCGTGCAAGTAATAAGGCGGTAACTAGACGTATGTGTTAAAACCTAATGGTCATTCCGTAAGGGTTCCCAGTAGGTTATGTCATGGATGGCTCTGTCCGTGTAGAAGGGTATTCTCATTAAAAGTGCAGACCAGTCTCCATATTTGAAATCTCCGAAATGCCTTCACAGAGACCTTTTTCTTTTTGCGCTAGGCACCCTCGAGTCTGTGCTGGGATTGGATTCCAGTGAATCAATTCAGGTTCTTTAGTTACTCAATTTAAATTCCCATATGCCCTAATAAAGCCCCCAAATGAAGAATTAAAGTAATAATACATCAATTCTGCAGCTCTACCAATAACCTTAACTATCAAAGTGACAGTGCATCAATCAAGTTGACGTACAGCTAGTATCAACCATTAAAGTAACTGTTAAATTAATGTCTACTAAAAAGTGCTGCTTCCATTAGTGAAGGTTTTATCTGTCTCTCCTTTCTCCACCCTGCCTGTCTTACTTTTCTGATCCTGTCTCTTTCACCTCTCACTGGTTGGTTGTTGAGTTTTTTCCTTTCTCTTCCCTCTCTTTTCTGCTTCATTTCCTTCTCTTTTTCGTTTCCCTTCCCTATTCTTCTTCTGTTTCGTCTCTCTTGGTCCATAGATGTTGACTGCAGCAGTTGTCTCTTACCTGTTATTATCCTGGATGAATCTTGCTGGCTGCTCTAGCCTGAGACAGGATAATGGCATTTAGTGAAGTACAGTCCTGCACCTGTCATAGCTGCTAAATGTAATGTTGGTGCAAGAAGGCAAGAGTTTAACCTTTACTCCTGTCTCCATTTCCTGTTTCTAAATGGGGAGAAAAAGTATCCGTTTGTGTCTCAGGCTGACAAGGTTAGATTTACTAATATTTTAAATTAAGTGTTACATCACCTGATAGGAATCTGTATAGAATCTGAACATTTGCATGTTCAGGTGTTTTCAAGATTGCATGTATGTTGTGCTACTCTGAATCCCGCAGTCTTTCCATCAAAGTGTCACAGAATATAAACGCTGAGGTGCCATCTGACAAGTTAAAAAGAAAAGGCAAAGTTTTCTATTTAATTGAATTGTGTAAGAAAATGAACAATGTAATCTGAACAATATCCACTGGATTTTTTTTTTTAATCTTCAATTCAATTTACCTTAGGCTGTGCCAATATTTTTATTTCCCAGTTGCTACAGGCTGTATTATTGACAGCACATAACAATATAATTCAAGTGGTTAGAGGCAAAGCTTGAAGAGTTTGCAGCTGGATAAGGGCACATATGGGAAGAAGCAAAGTATGATCTGAGATTGTGAGAGACATATGTTGGCTGCATATTGTTGTTGTTGTTGAAGCAGATATTCCCAATAATCATGGAAAGAATAATCAGACTGCCTGGCATTGAAACCTTGCCAGCCTTGGAGCCAAGTGTTATTAAATTTCTGGTTCTTGAAAGAGACTGCTTAGAAGTCAGTAAATGGGAACTTCACTAGGGAGAAGTGTTTTAGATAGGGTAAATGGTGTTTACACAACAAAATTCCTTGGCAGTGTTGCTAGCAGGAGGGCTTCCTGAAAACTTGTCAAGATAGCTCTCATCAAGGCTTTTTACAATTTTAAAAATCAGGGTTTATGGGAGAGAAAATATGAGGAAAACCGAGAAAGTGTGGTGTTATAGTAATTTTCCACAGGAAGGGTGTGGCACCCATCGTCCCTACCAAGCACAGAAGGATCACAAACAGCCCTGTTCACACCGCCGCTGTCATCCCCCTCTGTCTTTCCTAGCGTAACGAAGTGCCAGCCTTAGTTAATGTCCCTAGTTTTGACTCCAAGGCACACTCCTCCCTCTTCTTCATGCTGTGGCTTCTGGACTGTCTTCTCTGAGGTAGTGACTAATGAAGGATTTACATCAAAGAGAAGTAGTACTCCCAAAATACTATATTGCACTGTATGTGCAAGTAATTCTTTTGTTGAGGTAAAAATGAGGATAAAGCTACTTCTTTGTGCACCTTTTGTCTGTGGATTTCAAAGCACTTGGAAACATTCATGTGCGTTAATAATCTCCATTTTACATCTGGAGAAACTGAGTGTAGAGGCTGTGGACAGATGTTCTCCTTTTCAGATACCTCCATGCCATTTGGAGGTAGTTATCTCAAACTGCTGCTGAAAGTGGCAATCACTTCACCAATAAAAAACACCAGATGAGCACTACCAAATTCCTACTGACTTTGCTACACGTTGTAAAAAGTCACTGAAGGTAGTTTGACCTTAACCAGTCTGACTTTGCTCCTGCCAACAGGAAGCATTGGTCTCCGGAAGAGAAATGTTAAAATGGAAGATGTTTAAACTGATGTGTTTTACCTCGTAGTTGGTGTGTGGGGGGACTGTCAGAGGTGTTCAGCTGTCAGGTGGGATGGGAATCAACTCAGGAGAAAGACCCCAAATCTCAGTGTCTACACACAGGTCGCCAAGATACAGCGCAGGGAAATGGGCCGCAACTCAACTGACGAACCACTTGCCTCTATTTTAGAGTGAGCCAAATTATTCTTTGGGCATGCTCTCTAATTCATTGTATTAACTACATCTCCACTAGCTCTAATAGGAGCTTAGACACTTCTCTATACGGAAGTCTCAGTCTGCAAGCTGAATTCTGCCTTCACTAATTTGTCGTTGTGTATCAGTGTGTTTGCTTTTGTTCGCGAGCCTGAGCCCTTACAGGCAAACTGGTTTTTTTTGTGGTCACACAGTAAATCTTTAGCAGAGTCAGGAAGATGACCTCTTGGCTCATAGCCCTGTGTCTTGTCCACAAGATAATTCTGCTTCTCACAACATACTTAAGGGAAACGGCAAGTTTTTAAATTTCAAATTCCACGCTAACCCTAAGCATGCTAAATGTTTGTGTATTTCTGCGGTCAACTTTACCCATAGGGATTGTTTCAAAAACCCATAGGGATTTCTAAACACAGAGGGCTGGCAAGCATATTTTGTTGCTTTAATTTAATTTCCTGGTGAAAAATCAGCCAGCGTGATTGAGTTCTGTGGAAGTATATTCTGGTGTTGTAGTGGTTTTAGCAGTGAGATTTCTGTGGCCCACAAAATGCGATCCTCGTTTCTGTAGCCTGTTGGGGTCATTCCTTTGTTTGGCAAAGTAGTCCATCAGAAAGGGAGGCCATCTTGTGCCAGGCACCGTACATGTTAGATTTCCTCCCGTTTCTGTGCCCTCCCAAAACAACTAGTTTCCACAAAGGTGTGAAAATCGGTGTGAATGACTGTCTGATTCAGTCCTGCTAAAGTTAGTGGCACCCAGGCAATGAACTAAGACCACTGTGGAAATGAGGCTTGCTCTCGTTTGTATTAGAGACCTGTGAAACTTTTGAGCTCCCAAAGCAGAGCAAGGTCTGCTGGTAGCACTGGGTCTCTGGGAAGAGCTGCTTGCAAATTGTATGTATTTGCAGTTAGATAATCATAACTTTGGCCATACTAAAGCTATTTCCCATGGGGAATACAGGCAAGTAAGAAGAAATGCTGCAAATGCCAAGTTGACCTTATTGTGTTTCTTGATTAGATGAAATCAGAAAAGCTTTTACTTAGAGATCTCATTGCATATTGAAAGTTTGTTGATTTTGTTTGCCCATTTGAGGGGGGGGTGATTGTTCCGTAGCACTTGCCGTCATACTGATGGTCTGACATCCTCCTTCTCGACGCTTTGCCTCTGTTCGAGTGAGACTGCTGAAATGGCCTTGCAGCAGGTATTCAGGAAGCCACCGTCCCGCTCTGGGCTCTCAACTTTGCCGCTATTTCCACTGTCCTAAAAGGTGATGGCTTTTGGTGGTGGTTCTTTGGTTGGTCGTCTTGTGCAGTCTTGCTATACACTCGTTAAACCTTGCTGAAAATATTTAATTTTTAGTCCTCTGCTCTGTATCTTTTATGCTACAAGTATTTTCCCCTCCTGTCCCTAGCCAGCATAAGACTTAGTCCTATGGGATGATTGGTCCCACAATGAGTTGCAGTTTTAAGGCCAAATATGTAGTTTCTGCAGCAAGATATTTTTAAATGAGGCAGGCCTGAGAAAGTGCTAAGAACTGTAATCGTGGTTGACTGAGAAGAAATGACAGAAAGGGGACACTACGGAACATCTTCTCTTGAGCAGGGTAATTTTTCAGAAATAGCCTGGGTCCTGGGTTTAAGTAGTGCTGTGCACGATAGAAAAATGTCTTTTGTGTGGTAAAGTGCTTTTTATTTTAAATGGATGTGTGCTGTTGTACACTATACTTTGGAAATGGATTAACAAAGAAAACAGGATCTTTGGAGCTTAAAGCATCTTTACGTTTGGACAGCTTCCCCAATAATATCATTTGCCCACAGAAGAAGTCAGTGATGTACGTAGGTATCTTAACCCTTCTTGCCTAAGGTGATTTGAACGGGGGCAGAAGTCTTACCCGACATGACAGTTGCCACAGCTGCTGAATATTAAGAATTACTTCTTGGCGCTTTTTTTTAAAAAAAGACTGATCTCTAGAAATAGCGATCTTAGGTGTAATCTGAGTGCTAATTCTTTCTTCAGTCTTTCTAACAAGAAACTTCTGCTAACCAATGACGAGGCCCTGAGCCGTGTGATGTACATGTACGGTATTTAATTTCCCAAGCACAGAGCTCAGTTGTAGCATCCATGTCTAGTCTTCTGGGGTGAAAATGGGGTTTGTCACTCAAGTCCAACTGCTCGGCCGTCGTGCATGATCTCTGAATGTGCTGCAGTGTGCAGAGTTCAGTACTACGTTATCAAAATTGTTTAGAAAATTATTTTGAAATTTGCTGTTGTGTTGAGTCAAGTGATTCAGCATAGTTTGAGCATTTCCTCCCCTGGGTAAATTTGAGGTAAATGCAAATTTCAGTGTGATTCCCCTCAGATGAGGGCTACCCTCATTTTGAACAGGCCTTGGATTTATAGATGCTCACATGCCAGTAATGTCTATCCTCTCGCTAATGTGAATTGAGGTTATGCTCCAGAGGACAAGTAGGAATTTCCTACTTCCAGGTTTTCTAGTTGTTTTTCTTCCTAATCTGTCATTTTTTTGGAGTTTGTTTCCTGTAATACGGATGTGCTCCGTAGGCACGGGAGACCTCAGGGAGAGGTTTGGCTGCCCGCTAGAGCTGCTGGCGCATTTGCTGGAAAGGGGAGAATTACAGCCGCTGCGGTGGAGCTTCCGGAGGGAGGTTTGTGGTGGTGTCAGCAATGCAGTTTCAAATGCATGGGTACTCTGTAATTGTGGAATAAAAATGACAAAGGGAGAGGAGGGCCTGCTAATTACTAATACTAATGTAAGTTACTGTGTGCAAAGAGATGCTAGAAGGTAATTTTCTATGTATTTTTTTTTCCTTTGGAATCTTTCTGGCGAACATACTCATTATAAATATAAGCCCAGACTTTTGTTCTGAATCTAAACTATAAGTATCATTTGAAAGCGGTTTTGTTTTCTGGATTCCTTGGATGTATAGCTGTTGTTTAAGGCGTGATTTCTGAGCACAGCTTCTAGCTTCACTGTCTGACAATAATAGGACACAAGGAGAAAACTAGGGGAAAGCATGTTTTAAGTGCTCAAATTTAGAGCCTTACAATGCTTTTGAAAGTGAGACTTAACATGTTGCGCTCTCTTAACTGTTACTTCCCTGATTTGTAGAAGGCTACAAATATCACATTCCCCAATGTGTTAATGTGTTTTAAATAAAGCACTGACATGGCTGGCAGCATGTTTCAGCATTTGTCTGATCTGTTCCCTAAATAATGTCTGTCTCAGAAGCACTGTGAGGATAAATTAATATGGTAGAGAATATCGTAGGTTGCTAAAAGTGAGGGATTTTACAGTTCCATAGGTAAGTAGGTACCTGTATCATATTCTTAAAGAAATTTGACAGGTGAATTTGAGGACTTTTTAGTCTGTTTTCCAAAGAAATGAGGCTTGTGCTGCTTTTTTAACTTCCTGTCAAATGCGGCCAAAATATATACAGGAAGCCGGATTTCATTAGTTCTGTTGCTCACAGAATAACTTGTGGGGCATTTAGAGTCTGAGATGAAATTTTTCTTCTTTTCAATTCATGGATACTCTTGCATAAGCTTTGGGATCAGCAGTGCTAAGCACTCGGATGGCAGTAAGGAACAGGGCGTATCGTTCAAGCCTTCCTGTTGTGTTTTGTGACTGGCACTATGTATTTGAATTTGAGAGAGAGGATTTAACCAGAAGAATGCTTCAGATTTTGTCCATTGGTCTCTTCCAAGAGCAGCTCTGCTCTGTGAAGAGGTGATATGTGGAGTGAGAGCTGGCTTGTTTCTATTTCCCCCATAATCCTTTACATGCTTACTTTGCAGGCAGAGTAAGGTCCTATGCCATTTTTCTGTGGCTCTCGGCTTCCAGATTCATCACCTCTGCTCAAGACAGGTTTTTGGTCTTGCTTTGCCCTCAGCTACTGAAATCGTTTCCCACTGTTTGATATGAATTCTAACTTCTCCCCAACGGCATCTAGATTTTCTGTTTTATAAACCTCACCTAAGTTCCATTAACCGTTTCCTTAATGAAGGCTCCTGCACCGACAAGCTATTTCACCACGTATACTTTGCAGAAGATAGTTCAAGCACCTTATTATGCAAGTATTTAAGTTAATCATCCTCTTCATCCTTCCTAGCCAGATTCTTAGACTTGGTCATTGCAGAAGATGGATGTTCCCTGGTGTCATGGAGCTAAAGCTAAAAGTACTAATTGAAGTGTAAAAAGATGCAGTAATTTTTTTTTCCTTTTCTTTTGCAGTGCAATTTTCCAGAGAACCAGGATGGCTAGAAGGCACACTAAATGGCAAGAGAGGACTTATTCCACAAAATTATGTTCAGTTTTTATAGCTTTGTGCATTGAACGCCAAGAAGGTGTACATGGTATCCATGGATTTTTCTTATAGTCACTTCTCTCTACTTTTGTGACTGCTTTTAATCAATGAAGAACCTGAGTATGGGTTGAAGATCCTAATCTGTATAAAGACATTAAGTGTTGCCAAATATGAATGATGAGAAAAGATACTTTAAGGGTTGGAATGGGTGGGGGAACAAGAAAGGGGGATGGAGGGATACGTTAATTTTTTAATAGGGTGCTTTTTTGAATTGTGAAGAGCAGTAGCGGTGTGTTTGTTTGCAAGATAACTAGCATTTTAAGTCAAGTATTTGGTTGATCTGTGACAACTATCAGTTGAAGAAGATTTTTATAAACTTAGTGTCCTGGAGATTATGCATTGATAACCAGCATTTTAAACAGAGTATTATTTCAGTTTGGAAAATACTGTGGGATAAAAAAAAAAAACAACTATCATGCTGACAATTAAATTATATTTCAAAGTGGAATAGACAGTACGGAACGGATGCCAGTACGTAAAAGAATAGGTATCGAGACATGACATTTTTCAAATGTCTTCAAAGAACACATTCGTTTATGTTGTGTGTATGACTTCAGTTATTTTATAAAGATAAGACACATGAACTTTTATTACAGGCTCCTATATGTCATGGTTCCTTTGCTACTCAAAAATATCACTGTAAATGAAATAAAATGTTATTTGCTATTTGACCTAAGTCAGTCCTATGTTGGAGAATATTTTGCTCTGGTTCTGTAAGTTATGATGTGAAATAATTAGTGGCAGCTGTATGCAGTCAGCCTCCAGCAGGCTCCAAAATGGATGGGGAGCTTTCCTCGCTTAAAATAGGCAACTGGGCAAGCTCAAGCCAAAAGGAAAAAAGAATCTCTGGCTCCGATCCTTGTGCATCCTGGAGGCATCTTGCATTTTATTTGTTGGCTGGCTGGCTCCTCCTTGAGCTTCCCTTTCTTCCTCTCCTGCAATTGTCAATTGTAAGGTCTTAATGATGCTTCGTAGTATCAGAATCCTCAAGTAGCTGCCTCATAATTTGTAGAACTATTCGAGTGGTAAGAGAGTTATTTGTGGTCATAGAAAAAGCTTCCAGCTATCTTGTGGTGTATAAATGTGTGCCTTGTGATTAAAAAAAGTTATGTGCAGTTTATCATTAATCTTTGTATTTTTCTCTCCTTCAACTAAGACCCTCTGGGAGGCAGTGGAGAGGACGCAGGAAAATATGACGGGATGACATGCTAATACAGGCTCACGTATTTGTTAGATTGGACTCCGTGGATTTTGAGTCATTTACTGCAGATATACTTAGCTTGCAGGTTTTACTAACTAATGTGATTAGTAAACCAGTTAATGGTTAATGCTGCCTTAAGGTTGGGATGGCTTTTTTTCCCCCTTAAGATTTAACTCCATACCATTATTTTGTTCCTTTGCCCAGACTGCAGAGACCATTGGAGTATGCACAAATAACTTCCAGATGGAGCAGTGGTGGGGCCAAGTCAGTGCCGCTCTCCAGCGCTAAACCTCATGGCTCAGAGGAGTTTCGTTTGGTGTATTCTCATGGTATTTGTGCAGTGCCTCTCTGCCACACAGCTTTAAGGCAATTCTTGGCATAGTGGCTAAGTGGCCCGGGCACTGAAGACAACTTTTGGAGACTTCTGTGAAGGAGACCAAGTTCTTTAATTTGCTCCTTGACTCAGTATTGAGGAAACAGTTGCAGCAGTACCTACAGCAGCAGATCGCAGGTCTCCTTACTCAGGTTTGTTCGCATGGCAAAGTGCTGTTCTGGCTGGGTATCGTCTCGCCTGGGCGCACAGCTCTGTCAGCTCATTTGTGGCCTTAAAGGAGGCAGGATGGTGTTTGGGTGGTCAGACTCGGTTTTTGTGGCTATCAGTTGGTGGAAAATGTTGATAGACGAGGGAGAATGTAAATCTTTGGTATTAGCCTTGTAGGCGTGGCAGCTGGGTACGCTGGCTCATCAGATAGCGAAGCTGTGATAACTTGAAGCTTACAAGCTTTGTAAGCCGCTTCCATTTGTTTTGCTGCTGTTTTAAATGTGCAGTGCACGTTTGATCTTGTTCTGGCTTCTGTCTTCCAAAATTCTCAATGTATTTCTCGGCTCTAGCTCTGTGGTTTGTTTTTTTGCCTTTTAACTGAGGTGGTTTAAAAAGGCAGATATGTAGAGAAGGAATAAAAGACTTAGTGTCTCTTCCACCTAGTCCTGTGACCCCCTTTGCCTTTAGATGAGATGTTTTGAGACTCCTGTTACTTCTGGAGCCACGTGGAACCCAAACAAGGAGAAAACTTTTCTACTGAGAAACAAGACACTGGGCAGAGGTAATACTAATCCAGACTTTCTCATGTCCTAGATGTTGTCTGAAGGCAGATCAGATCTGGCTTTCAGGGTAACCACACTGCCTCTTAGGAATCCAGTTGTGGTAACTGCTACTCACCATGCGGGTTTCCACATCAGCCCGGTCACACTAACGCCGAGTACAGACTTGTGCAGCCAAGTAGCCATGACCCATCTCATTCTTTATCCTCACTGCTCAGCAGCACTGTAAACGATGCCCTCCTGCTGACTGTTTGGAAGTAGAGGTTTAAAGGATGCTAAAAATTAAAAAATCGTATAAAGAAAGAGACAGTCAGGCCCCTTTCCCATCTTTTGAGACTGTTCCTGAAGCTGGGCCTTAGGGCATGCCTCTTGTCTGTCTTTTTTCCAGGGCTTGGAAGATTTGGGAAGAGCAGAGAGATACACCGTTAACTGGAGGCAGGAAGGACAGGGAATCGGTTGTGGAGAAAGCCGGTCGAAGGGCTCCTCTCTTCTGGCCTGGCAGCAGGAGCGGTCGTTCTCTGTGGGGCTGGCCTGACTCCATCCTCTCTCGGGGAAGTGCTCTCGTGTCACAGCTGTGGGTACAGGTTCAGCTTAATCCTCAGGCTGGGTTCCCCCTCCCTTGCTGTGCGCAGCAACAGGTACTTGTCCGTTTTCCAAAGCTGAGACTCCTGGCAGTGAATGCATGACACAGGCTGAAAATTAGAGAGGGTGAATTAGGGAAAAAAAAAACCCACCACCCATTTTGTGCTTTTCATGCAAAATGACGTTTGCCTTGCCATCCCTATGGGGGCAGAGCTTGAATCCCTCAGCCTGGAGATTAAGGTCGAATGTGCGTTTGCTGAGTAATTAATGGAAAAGCTGAGAGCGCTGACTAGCTGGGGTCTGTAGGAATTTACAGTCTGTGTTAAGTCACCAGACAGCGTGCAGCTCTGCGCCTTGGCCGGGCAGCAGTCTCACTCTGCTGGGTGAAAAACCCCGGGCTTTTCAGGCTGCTGAATGTTGTTAGTCATTGTCCTAGCTGATCTTCATGGCAGGTTTCCTTCTGGTGCCCAGTTGTTCATCAGGAGTGAAAGAAAAAATCACACTGGCTGATTAATCTGCCAACACAAGTAAGTGTTCCTGCTATGTTGCTTACAGCTTTTGCTAGCGGAGCCTCTGTAATTGTATCACAGAAGAGACTTGGGGAGAAACTTGCCTTTCTCAATGCTCTGTTCCTTGTTCTCCTTCTCTTAACCCATTTCACAATTCTTACCTGGTTTGCAAATTAAAGAGAAAAGTTGCTGACAGAGGGCTGCGGTAGGCTGTAAATGCACCAGTGCCAAATGGGGTTTAACTGGAAGTCTTCACTGGAGTTTCACCTTTTAAGCTGATTGTGCCTTGGACGTCGTTCTCTACATCAGCGTTCAACAGTGTGCCCTCGTCCGTGCTTGCAGTGACCACAGGTAAGCCCCAAATAACCTTCATCCTAGCGACAGCTACAATTACAGTGGGCTTTTAAAGACCTCATGGCATGGCGTGTTTTACCGAGCAAACTCTTGGAAATGAAAGGGCATTTTTTTCGCACCTTTCTCTCTTAGTCATTTTGTACTCATCATAAACTCCCAGTCTCTGTAGGTACCTGAAAGCAAGCAGTGTCCCAGCTTGAGCTCAGATTACAAGTTTCGTTTTATGCTTTTAAGTAGTGATAGCGGTTTTCTTATTTCTAGAACAGCATATGACAGATACATCTGCTTGTAAACATATGGGAAATTTTTCTTAACACTGCTGATCCTCTACTATTCTTTCCTTCTGACAATTCAGCAAACAGAAGGCAGGTGCAAGGATTTTTGGCAATAAAAAGTTTGTGTAACTTGTTATTAAAAAAAACCCCAAAATGCAATGAAATGGTGGTCTGTCTTGCACCACAGGCCTGGCTTCGTGCAGAACTTAACTTAGTGGTGATTTTTTTTTGAGAGAGAGTATGCGCAGAACAATGCAGGATAGCAAGAATTTTATTTCCCCTTCCAACTATCTTACTGTAATTGGGAAAGACCTGACCCCGAGAGGGCAGTCCAATTTAGTCGCTGGGGAAACCTTGGGTATGGAAAATAGTGAATCCCTATTTCTGTGAGAGAAATTCTAACTCTGCTCACCAGGCAGAGCAGCTCTAGGTTAACAGAAACTGGAAGCCAGACTTCTCTGGCTGTTGAAGGTTGCTGGGTTGGTTTGGTTCTGTGAGTGGGATGCAGCTTGCGCGCGTAACAAACAGCGTCGGCACGGCGTTGGGCAAGCGCGGTTATCCAGGTGAGGGGAACCAAATTCCTCACGGTTGGGCATCCCTTCATTCTACACCGTGAGCTGCTGCTCTCTGACTGAAGCCATCATATGTGCTGTGTCATCCAAATTAACAGAGCTTGAGGAACCCAAATTTCTAGATGTCTGAAGAAAGATGTTAGATTACGTTGTTAGTTACTTTACGTTACTTAATATTGTTTCTAGATGAGCAGAAGCTTGTGTCTCTAAGGATATCACTGCACCAGCACCTATCTGAGATTAAAATGCAAGAAATACTTGCAATCGAACCAGTTTAATTCATGTATATTTGTACAATTTGTATAAAAAAGGAAAAAAAATAAAAAGGAAAAATAGGTACTTGCAGACATTAACATAAAGACCAAACAATATTTTCTATTTATTTAAAAAGCTTTAAACATACAGAAGCAAACCCCTAATTATAAATGCATCGTTATGCATAGATTTTACTGTTTACACCATACTGCTGGCTGCTTTTATTTTTCATCCAGGAATCTATTTAAACTCCAAGAATTCTTAAAACATTCCTCTGAGCTTCCTGGCCTCAGAACTGCTGTCTATCTTACCAAGTCATTGACCTCCAGCTGAAAACATTGCTCTAAAAAAAGAAAAAGTCAAATCTTTAATAAACAATTAAAAGTGCATTAACTGTAGAATTGTTTAATTTCATAAATGTTTAAACAAGTCAGTGAAAAACACCACCCTGTGAATTAGCTTTTTGCATTATTGATTGTAAAGTATCTTTTTAATAAGATTTTGATATTGCAAACTTTAGTCTTTTATTTTGTGCAACTGTTCCGTCGCACCACGTGTAGTATTCCTGAAATACCCACTGCAGTACATTAACGCTATTTTACATTTTTAACTGTGTATACAATGCTCTTGCTGTATATCCCCGTTCCTTCTTACAACAGAATAATTTAGCTCAATGAACAGAAGCCCAGTTCTAACAGGTGTTTGAGTTTGTCTTGTATTTTGCAGGAGACAAATGCCTATTCCATTCTAAACAAATTCAAAAGAACGTAACTGCCCAGTAGCTAAAAACTAGGGTTGTTTGGTTTTGTGTGGTTTTTTCTTATTTTTTTTTTTCTGCTGTACACAGGTTTATCTAAAAAAAAAAGTGATGGCTATTCTGCGTAAGTGTCCTTGATAAGAGAATACTGCCTCTTACAACATCTATATCCAATTGTCTCTATTACTTCAATGATCTCTAGCAAAAATAATAATCAATGAATGGTTTCATAAACAACAGGTGATTAAAGTAAAGGATTTATTATAATCTGCTTACAGTTGTTTGCAAAGACAGACATACGTTTTTGCATAAAGATATAAATTGCTTTTTAAAACTAATTTAGTGTGTTTAATTATATGAAGTTTCTGTGAATTATGAATTGTACCAAACCAAGATTAAAAGTAATAAGGTACAAAAATAGGAGCAAACAGACAACAATTTGGACTGGGACAGGCATTTAACAGTGAAGTGTAGAATATGGCTTTGCTATTTTAATCAAGCAAAGTTACTCTGAGACAGAAAAGGAGGCAGTAACTTTGTTAATATAAAAAGCTGCTGCAGACTGTATTCACCCAGAACCTGGCTTTGAAATTTTCTGTTTTAGACTTTAAAAAAAAAAAAAAAAAAAAAAGTAGTAGTAAATGACGAGATGGATGTATGACTGTGTCTTTACTGTAAACAACCAGTCTGCATGCCGTGTATCTCACGCTGGAAGTTTGGCTTTCATATTGCTGTGCAGGTCAGTATTTAAAGATCTGCCTATGAATTAGACTTCCAAAATGCAAATAATATATGTATGTATATATTTATATATAAAAAAAACCTCTCTGAATACAGTCTTTACAGATTACCCATTGCATAAGGCAGGTGTCATTTAAAAAGACAAGTAGCACTGACTGTCTTCAGTGCACCAAAGCGCACCTCAAAATTTGGACTCAGAAAGGGTGTAGAATTCTTAATTCGACCACCATTGAAAAGAAATGCTACATTCTGACCGGCCAAGGGACAAACTAGAGCTCAAAGATACCGGCGGCACCCGGAGAGAACGCTACAGAGTAGGACTCTGAAAAACTATTCTATTTAAACATGAGCAGGTGGTAGCAACAGTTGAGCCTCAGAAAAGTTCACCTGTCCTCTATTCTACTCCAAAATTTTGTATTTGCTTATAAATTGTGAAATAGTGAAAATCACCTCAAATTTTTTTTTTTCTTTGCAGTCTTATTCTACAGAAAACATTTTTGAGACAAAATCAGACCAACTGAGTTGAACTTGTAGTGTGAACATTTGTCTTCTCGGACATGTTCTGGTTATTACAAAAACGCTTACAAAATTACATACGGTTTTAGTTTATCACTAGAAGTTCTACTCAGCTCATCTGCCCTTACCAGTACCTTACCATCCCTCTCACCAGTACAAATCCGTCCGATATACTTACTGTAATGATCTGCATGTTCCCTTCAGCATAATCAGAAATTGCTCTCCCCCATCTGAAATAATAATGTGACCTTTTAAGATGTTTTATGTATCCAGTATTCAAAGGAAAAACAATCAATCTGGGAGACCGTAATAAAAAAAAATAAAAAAATTTCAACATCTTATTCACCCCTGTTCCCCTGAGAGAGAAAGGGAGTAGAGGGCAAGAACTCACTGTATCGTTAAGCTGGCAAAAGCTCTGGAGAGACCGTAATTTGTCTTGTTAAATGAAACCTTGGTAAAGTGGCAAACACAACATAGTGTTGTTTCCTATAGAACTGTGAAGCGGGATTTCTAAGATGTGCTCAAGTCACATACGCTTGCAAGCGAGACAAAAGGGAGAAGAATATAGAGGAAAATAGAAAGGCTTAAATACAACCGAAAAGGTTAAGTGTGGTTATTTACAACAGATACTGGAGGATGGTAAATTAGATATGATGCTAAAAAAGGCACAGCTTTCCCTTTCTTAAATACACTGTAAACGGTTCATTATGCATGCAGAACATTTCACTTTTTACAAAAAAATTACCTTGTTTGTTTAGACAAAGATAGTACTTAAATAGTCTCCAGCAAAATAGAGTTCTTTCAAAAATACTTTCCCATTCATCCTATTAACCATTAAAGATTTTTTTTTTGTCTCATTTACAAAAGTTCCTTACACCTTATTTCAGGTCCTTCACAATTTATACATACAGCAATGTACAGTACAGCAAAAGACTGCAAAAAATTATTTGTAAAGCCAGCACAATAGATACTATAAATTGATAACCAGGGCATTTGTTTTCACATCTTATCCTTTGTAATTAAATAGTAAATGGACACTTAACACAGTGTAGAGCATCTATGGTGGGATAACATGGGATAACAAATGCCACAGGTGGGGATAACAGAGTATTCCACACCAAATGTTCTGTTATTACTTTACACGCTAGGGTTTGTGTGTGTGTGTGTATATATGTGTGTATATATATAGGTTTTGTTTGTTTTTTTGTTTTTTGTTTTTTTTACAAGAAAAGAATATTAATGCCCCATATTGACTTTACGTTTTTATGTGCAAACCAAGGGTAAGCTTTAAAAAGTTCTCATTAGTTCTCGAACCCTTTTAAAACAAGCAAACAATACCAGAAACTACATGGCATATTTAAAACTCCATCTGTTAAAATATCAAAATCAAAAGAGTTATTGACTAGATATGGCTTTTCATCCAGAGGAACAGGAACATTTTCTAAGCGTTTGAGGGTTACGGGGTAATTTCCAAACATCTAGGTCTTGCCAAATCCAAGTCAACTGCTTTCCATTCCCCAAACCCTTCATATGATTTTAGACTATTCAGAGACTGCTGAACAAGTGTAAAGAGCATGTTTAAAATATGGTTTCTTGGGTCCTTCATGGGTGTGGAATAACACAGGGAAACTTAAGGCAAAGTTCTTCCATTTAAGACATTTTCTATCACTTCCTGTGAAAGTACAGGGGCTTGGCATTCCCAGATTCCACCTTTGGTAGCTGGTCACTGATGATTTCCACCAGCATGGCTGGAAACTCTACTTTCAGTGCCTGAGACTCTCGGAAGGTGTAGAAGCAGAATTCCAATAAGTCGCTAACAAGCTGAAATACAGAAAGAAACACTTTTTAGGAAAAAACCACAGAGAATTTCGCATGCAAACGACAGCTTAGCGGCAAGGGGTTATTACCAAGAAATTCACTCTGACTCGGCGGTCTGGTTGCAGGGGTTAACAAGCAAACAAAAGAACTCACATCCCAAAGCGCTACTAAACTCATCAAAAATCAGCTAACTAGGAAAAACCGAGATACCACAGATTGGATTTTTCAGCATAACTGCGCTTTTCATGTCACCAACACTTCTCATGCCACTACGAAAACTACAGGTGCTCACTAATGTCTATGAACAGAAAGGCGCCGGCCCAGAGGGAAAAGGTCAGCCACAACCTGCTGTATCGCTGCGTTTCAGCCGGGTACGCACTTGTTAAATCAGATCACTGGGTTAACTTCAGGGCACTCTCCAGGGGCCGCGGCCTACAAACTGCCCCGGCAGCTGACGTTTTTAGCTCAACAACATGAATGCCCTATCGCAACTGTAGCACTTCAGGTTTTACAGCATCGCCATCCATATGAAATCATTCATCTGGTAAAGCATTTCTAGTTATATACATATAAATGCATTTTTTAATACGCACCCCCCAAGCTTTTTTCCCCGCTTACTACTCATTAAACTATAGAAGCACTATTTAAGGAAGTATTTCTTTTTGAAACAAACCCAAACCCAACCAAAGCCCGAGTTCTCTATTTTTGTAGTGGTGGCTAACAGCATACTTTTGCTTTCTCTCAGGGGATTACGCATAACGCTGAGAATTTCAGATAAACATTTCTAATTAGCTCTTCAGTGACGGCGAAGGAAGCTTTGCTCTGTAACAGCACAAGCACCGAGTTATCTGTTAGCGCCGGACCACCTCCACAGGCAGAACAGACCTGCACCTCTGGCTGCGCGGTGGCCCTCCTTCGGCTTCCTCTGGGCATGGCAAAGGACGGCACAGGTGAAACCGCAGCGTGGATCTCCCAGCAGGCAACTGCCAGCCATTTTGTAATCCTAACCACGGGGGGGTCCGGCTGTACCGGGAATGCCAGCTGAAGCACTACCTGGCATACAGGCACCATGAGCTTTGTGGTGTGTGGAAGAAAATACCGTGCGTCTTCAAAGCACCAATAAATTTAGTTGACGACTTCTACCTCATCTCAAGTTGTGGTGTTCTCGTTTGGCACTTACAGAGCTTCGTTTTGGTCTACCTGTTGTGGGAAACTTAATCACGCTACAAGCATGAACCTTCACTTCTGGCTTTTGAGCATTTTGTTTTGTCCCTTGCTTTGTGCTATTTTCTCCACACAAAAATCACAAACTGAAGCTTATCTTTGCTGTAAACCAACACGCCACTAGAGTGAGAGAACTGTGGAGACCAGAAGACCCCTTCGAGCATCACTGCTCGGGGAATTACTTCTGGTTTAATGATAAAAACACGGCAGAGCAATCCCATGGCTCGGCCAACACGCGTGCAGGCTTTCGCTGCATTCTTTTTACACAGTACTTTGACGCAATCGAGCAGTACTTGTTCATGACCTTTAGTAGCAAGAGAATGTTGTTTCAAAACTAGATTTTTTGGTTGCTGTGATGTAAATGCCTCTCCTAAAGCCTTGCAGTCGGTTGCACCCTTTAAGAAAACCACAACACAAGTCAGTCAAGAGGCAGAGCAGCTTCTGAGGCACCCGGGAATGAAGCGCGTCCAGGTCTCAGTCAGCCTCTCCATTTCCATTGCGGTTGTGGAATTACTGTGCTGGGTGACTGAAGACAAACTTCAGAGCCGCTGCTCTCTAAAAACTCAAAGAGTTCTGCACAGCTTAATTTTGGTGCTTTATGTCCTTGCAAAGGACTTTTAAACAACTTCTGCTTGTGTACTTTATCAAACACAAGTTTGTCGTTTCAATTCTTAAGGTGTAGAGTTGCACTCTGCAGTAAAACCCCTGTTAAAAAGTAGAGTAAATAAAAGTGGCCTTCTGGAAGGCAGAAAAGGCAATAAAAAAAAAAAATACAGGCAGCAACAGACTACCGTCCTGCAGCACCATACCTTATTACTTATTTTTAGGACTTTCACAGCTGTTCTTGCAAACATATAAGCAATTTATGAACAACACAGAGAAGTGCCAGATCCCTCAAACACGACTTTCCGCTACTGAGCGCTACACAAGTCCGTTTGCTGTTGCTTAGTTCATTCCCGACGATCTGGCATGTCACGAAGCAATGCTAATTAATTAAAGAGATGCATGCTAACTAAGTAGCATCGACACAATTTGGTTTTCAAGCGAAGGAAAAAAAAAAAAGCTGACATTCAAAGGTTTACTTTACCCATTAGGAGGAGGTTGTTGCTGCATGTCCTGTGTGCCAAGAATATTCCAAACGTAACACAAAACCAAACGAAGCGAAGGAAAATGTCTCTTGGTATAATTGCCGCTACCTCCTCCCTGCCCGCATCATCAAACACCCGCACCTCAGCGAACTAAGGCCTTGCGCCCCACCACAACCTCGATGATGACCTGAGGAAGGTCCTGCCTTTTCCCGAAGGTGACCACCAGTAGTTTCACATCGCTGAGCGTGAGGGAGGAGGTTAGGGGCTGGGGTCGTCTCCGTCAGGCTGCCAACCGCCACGGACGGCTTCCCTTCTCTGCAACGCAAGCTCAGTCCTGCCCCATCACACTCGCGTGAAGCCCCTGAATACAGCGAGACAGGGATGGCGGAAACTATTGATTGTACCTTCTTAGGAAGCTTTTAGTAGTGGCGAGTACATACGGCTGTCTGGTGAGTATGTGGCCAAAAGGGGAAGTGGAAGTAATAACATTAATGAAGAGAGCATAACCTGTTCTATACAATCAATGAGTTAGCCGTCCCGTGGGGGAACACCAGGCTGAGATCCCAGGTATTGTCGCACCACAGCACATGAGGAGTCTCACGGCAGAGGAGAAAGGTTAACTTTACACAGCAATTTGAAAGAAAACACCTAGAACCCCCTGTCATGTCATACTTGGGTTTGGCGCCTTAAGGCTCATACGTATTCTGTACCTATTTAGGCTACTAACAATTTTGTTCATCTCTTTCTTAAGCAAAGTTACCAACTTTTAACATACTTGACAATAATCAACCACTTCAAGAAAACGGGAGCATGAGGAAGCACACCGCGTGTGCTACAAGGAACTCGGGACTGCGGTCAGGATCTTTTTAACTGCAACCTCAAAAGCTGCGTGGCTCTGGGGGCTGGGGAAGTATTTCCAGCAGTAATTTAAAACAAAGAGCAATGACTGCAGGAGAACCGAAGGCCAACTCAGAGGTACTGAGGTGTAAACAATATGGTAAGGTCGGCTAGCGAAGGCTGTGAGACCGAGAACTGAGCAGCGCTCTCTCCTGCAGGGATGTTCTTGTGCATTTGCAAAGGTACCATCCCTCCTGCCAGCCAGCAGCCTTGATGCAAAAATGCACTGAAGGGATGAAAAATTCAGTTTCCACAAAGTTAATTTTGAAGTTTGAGCACCTGCCTCTGCATCTCAAGCAACATTCGTCTTGATCCAGTTTTCATTTGTAACAGGTACATAATTTAGCTAGTCTTTCACTTTAAAAGGAGAGTTCCCTCTTCAGTAAGGAAATGAAAAAGTTTGCTTTCGTTTGTAACACACAAGCTCTGTCACTGCAGTGACAGTGACTGACACACCACAGGTTACAAGCGAGGCAACGCAACCTATCCAGCACCTTTAAATTTGTTTATGAATTTTTCTAGACCAAATATACTTCTGACTGTTCTTCAAAGGCTTGTAAAATCCCTGTGCTCTAAGAACGCCTGACTACGTTTTACCTGACCGCCTTTACCCTCCACTCGTGGTAGGTCGTGTTGGAAACGCCGACACCTCCTCCAGTGCAGCAGCGCGAGAGGCAACTCTAATTAAGCAGCGTGAATGAAAGCACCCCGGTTTTCACAAGCAGTGCAACAGTGACTAGAAACGTATTTACTTTTACAATCTCCAATTATTTCAGCTACGGAAGCGTGCTTCTGAAGAGTTACAGCTTAGCAGAGTGCAGACAGCGCCGTTAAGGCCACAACTGAAATAATTCCCGTTTCCTCGGGATGCAACCAGGACACGGTTCTTACCGCTTTAGTAGGCAGCTGTTCGGCTCGCTTTGGAGCTGGCAATAAACCACGGCTCGGTACCTTTGACAGCATCGCAAGCCTCCCTCTGCATGCAGGGAAATCGGGCCGGTGCCGGAGGATGGGAGCTTGGGTAGGACGTGCTCCCCGCAGGCAGTGCCAGGCTTTGCCCAGCCGGGTCCTGGGCACCTCCCAGAACGCAGACTGCAGCCTCGCCGGGCGCGCAGATACCACTGAAGAGATTGGCAGGAGCTGGGTTGTGGGGATGCAGACGCATAGGTCAGAATTATCGCGTCCGTGTCACCCAGACCGCTGTAAGACACGACGGCTCTTCTGCCGGCAGGTGGATCGGTTGTTAGCTATAACCCTTCACCACTTCAGTCATTAATTAGGAAGCTTCCCCTCACCCCTACCCTACAGCGAGTGTGCTGCGCTTACACATTTTGAAGGCTGCAGCAGTCTTAGTAGTTCTGAGATTTTTTACTTAATCAATCTTCGCATTTGTATGCTGTATTAAGCACCTCTGAGAAATAGGAGTATTAATCAAACATCATTTTCTGTTACCAGGGTGGGGTTTCCATAAAATGGACTTTTTCACCCATACTGTTCTTCATAATTAAAAAAAATGAATCCTTTAATGAAGTCCCTGAAGTTAATACAGTTACAGCGACCTTCGAGTACTTGCAGCAAAAAGAATTGATTTTCGTTTCACAATCTCACCGTGCCCTTGCGTTTCCAGGAATGGGAAGAACCGTCTGATTTGCAAGGGTGCACAGTTCTGTGCTCAGTTTTCTGACTTCAAAAATCTCTCACAATCTCCGAGCGCGGTATGAAAGCCCACAGTCACTTTGCTATCAGGAGGCATCTTTGCGATTAAGCCTACTGATACAGCAATTAAGACAGCAGTAGGGTAACAACACAATGCTGAGTAATTTCCTCCTATTATTAGCTACAGCTATTACAGTCAGAAACCTCACTCCTCTCATATAAAAACGACACTCCAAAAACTTTCCCGGTCCCTTTCAGGAATGGGTCTCTGCCCGTTTCCTACCGAGCACGGAGTGGGCCTGTGTTGGGAGGAGGGAACCCTCCAGCTCTACACGATGCGACCGCGCAGCCTTGGTGACCACCTGCACCGAGCCAGGCTCCCCGAAAGGCCAAGCTGCTGCCCACCAGCCGAGCGTTTTGCCTCTTGCTTTCAAAACCTGCGTGTTTCAAACTGCGCAGACGTCGGGAGCCTGCTGCCCTGCTAAGGGAAGAAGCAGGGGCCGGGGCCAGCCAGCCTCCTTTTCCCCAGGCAGCAAAGAGCCCTGGGTGAGCCTGGGACTACTGCAACCTGCCTTTTCCCCTTCACGCAGTGGATACAAAGCTCGTGCTTCACCACAGCTACGGTTAAGGAAAACCATTGCCAGCCACGTCTTGGTTATTTCTCTATTCCCTTTTGCTTCCAGTCCTACGAAAAACCCATGATGTAAATTAATTGTTAGCCCGAGGGCTCAGGATGTACATTATTCCCCCCGGGATGGCTCACAGGCCCATTCTCAGACGCACAGACGTCCTTTGGTGCCCCAGCAGTGAATTCCTATCTGCTTATGAAATCTTGAACTCTAACCCAACGAGTAAAACCTCCCACAAACACGGGGAAAACAAGGTAAGACCAAAGGATGAAGCATCGGATGACGCCTATGCAGTGCATTTACCTCACGCTAGCAAGGAGTAAAAGGTGGATAAAACGGATACGGATTGGGCAGTAACGGTATCTGACCAGAGCAAATGTGGAACCTAGGTCTGCCTGGACAGGTGCATTTCTCTGACTTAGGAGCTGCACTCGTTTCTTTGGGTTTTCTTCATAAACACGTGCACGCCGAAGCCACAGCACTTGGACACCTGGACACGACACGGAGGAACCCGAGTTCAACTCATTTTGAATGCCTGGAGGACGCGCGCAAACCCCCGGTATCACACACCAATGAGGCATCCGCAGCCCTTGGCCAGGGCAGATTTTGAACCAAGCCTCCCCTGCTCTTCTGTCAACAGTAGCGGGGCTCAGCCCTCCTCCAACAAACACCCGTTAACGTGAACGAGAAGAGATCCAACCATCACCAACTGAGCGAGACAACCCTCAGAGTAGCCCCTGTCTACATGAGGGAGCTGGGAATCAACGTCTCGCTTGACAGACGCACATTCGCTGCTGCAACACGCACCCATGCCCGCTCTTACATCGCTGCTGCTTTTGTAGAGGCCACATCGGGAGCACGGTCTAGCCTCTGAGTAAAGAGAGAAAACGCCTACTCTGAGAATTCAGGCACAGGCACTAAAACAAGGCTCCAAACAGCTCGTCAGCTGTGGGACACAACTTGGGCAGAGCAGTGGCAGGAGGAAGTGTGCAAGAGCCGCGGGTCTCGTCTGCCCCTTCATGTCTGTGGGACGAAGCACCTGCAGAAGCACATCTGCATCCACCGCGGCGCACCTTGCCAACCCGCCCTGTGAGCATCTGCGCCCTCCTTCCCACTGTCAGCTTTTTCAGTGAGTGTAATCCTGGCGCTCTCAGCCTATGGAAAGATCCACCTCAGCTATAAAGTATTCCCTTCAGGAACCATAAAAAATTAATTATTCAGCAGCATGAGCCTTCAAGAATTTATTTTTGTTTGGCAGAAAGCATCAACAAGCAAATGACAGTGCAGTGCTCTGCCTTGCCAAGACAAGGGGAAGGTTCACATTAGGGTTTAATGTCATGGCATCGAAACAAAAGCCCTCTTAACTCAAAGTCTGTTTAGTATCAGCTGGATTGAAACCAAATTCAGCTTTTGTTCTGCAAACCGCCTAACCATACACTACAACCTCTGTATGAAACGAAGCTTGCCATGCAAGATACAACCCTTCCTGCCAAAGCCAACAGGAGACGTTGAGGAGGATCCAAATGAAGTTTTTGATACCATGTGTAGTACATCTGTTTCTAATGTTCCTGCATGCCGTTTGTCTGATCACATAGCGCAGTTCACCTACATCCGTACCCATCTCTCCCTGAAATGCCAATGACCACTCACGGCCACAAGACCGAAACCTTTATGTCCTGGGCAGAGAGGTCGGTTGTCCTTGCTACGCTACGGTTCTCAATACATAATGCTGCTTCGTGAAACGATGCACGCAGGCCAGCCGCAACGGTAGAAATACAATCCCTAACAAGAAGGAAATACGGCGATTACGTTGCTGCCCTCAATGCTCCCCGAAGATACCCACGCCGGGGTCCATCCACACAAGCAAGGCCGAGCCATAGCCCAACAGCAAGTCAACGACAACAACCGACTCCTCTCTGTCCTCTCGTGCCGAGGGAGAGGAAGGGCGCGCTGCGTAACCAGCCTGACGCTGCCAGCCAGCGCCTGCTCTATCGGCAACCGCTGCTTCCACACAGCATCGCGCAAATAAAGAGCACTGCGGTGCACGGCAGCAGTGACGCAAACTACAGGGCAGCCCAGGGCAGGTGTGCGCACGCACATCCGCGAAACCGCGTTTATCTTGTCTGCTCGGGAGGGGTTTCCATCTATTTTTCAGTTGTGCTTTTGGTGCTTCGAGGCTTTATGGATCATTAAATAAAGTTGCTGATTTTTTCAAATACTTAAGTGCCTACCTGGCCTTCCTGAAAATTTCTTTTTTCCTCACCTCGGCATTTTTCTACCTGCGCATATGTTTACTATGTGGATGAATGATTTAGTATACTGAGCAATGTAAAACCATCTTGTTTGGGGTGGGTTGTTGTTTTTTTTTATTCCTCATATTATATAAGCCAAGCAGACTGTAATTTGATATTCTCGTGCGCTTTATTTCACATAGTCCTCAGAAAGACTACTGAAAAATGAGGTCGAGGAAAGCAAGTGTGAAGGTGCAAAGGAGCAGTATTTTTTTGTTGTTTACCGCTACGCTCAGGTAAAGCGAACTCCACGAATGACGAGATGCTGCTCTGCTCGGACGGAAAAGCTGGAGGCAGCGGGAGGGCTGAATAAGCATGAATTCTGCGCCAGTCCCTTCGGGCTTGCGCTGCAAATGCCAATGCTGTGGCTACAGCAGCACGTAAACACGGGGCCTCAGCTCCAGTTCGACTGCTCAGCACCTAATATATTCTGATCCTCTAAAATTATAACGGAGTAAGTTAAAAATACATAGGTGACAGCTGAAAAAGCGTTCCTCCTATACTAAGGAATCGAGCAGAAAATTTGCATTCACATTGATAGAACAGAGAAATTCTGCACTAACGGGCAGCAAGGGAGAAGAGTAATTCTCACCCTTTATTAATATTATCACCACTCTACATTTATTGTGATGGATTTTGACAACCAAAAAGCAAAAAATCAGTGTTAAAGAGAAAAAATAAACAAGTGCCTTTGTTGAACAAGTCTCCAGTATCACGTCTGAAAGGAAGCTCTGTTGTGCAGACAACCGGCCCTTTTCACAGAGAACGCTGACAATGGGACTGTCTTTAAAAACTCCTTTGTAAGAAAGTGCTCTATTAAAACAAAAGTAACGTAAAAATAGCTTAATTAAAAAATAAATAAAAAGCAAGAGCAGTCTGCTTCCTCTGGTTAGTTCAGCTCCCAATAGTTAATGCTGTGTTTTGGAAAATGTCTGTAGGACACGGTGGCATTCTCGCTAAGTGTGAGCCTGTCATCCCGTCACCTTAACCACACGACCCCCCCATTTAAATACCAAATCACAGCCACTGCCTGTTCTGAAGAGGACAGAAAACTCTGTAAATGCAGGGGTTTGTTATGCTGCCCCGAGGTTCAGATGTGAATATCTTGCAAATGATTTTATCACCCATCCCCTTTCTTTCCACTAAAACACTACAACTTCCTTTGCTGGCACGGGGCAAGTGAAACGCGATCTCCGAAGAACGAGCTATTACTGCAGTACTAATAATACTCTCCCTGCCTCCCACTAAGATGTGCAATGTTTTAATGAACAACAGAACAATATTTGAAAAATAATTCCATATGTACATTCTGTAAACAGACCTCAGGCTCTTATACAGATTTGACCTGAAGTGCACTGTACTGTAGTGTCTCTACAAAAATTAAATTTGAGTCGAGCACAAAGAAGTACATTTATATGCAGGCTCTGAAAGCAAGTGCTGTAGGTTCTTCATGCAGCAGAGCGACTTCCCTGCCCACCCAGGATGGAGTAGGACAGTTTTCTCCTTTGCCACAGTTTACCAGTTTTTACCGGGAGGTGATCAGCGTGTGCTGCAGGGCTCACGGGACCTCTCCTCTCTCGTACCCCCACACAACCAAAGGTCGCTCTCGCTGGCCCCACGGCTCTCCCGTCACTTGCTGCACTGCCACAGGGCTGTAGACAGGACGGGTGCCAGCCCCGCTGGCCCCGGGCAAGGGGTCGGTGCCCGGGGGGCACCGGGGAAAACGTCTCAGCTTGAGGAGACCATGACAGCTTCCTCTCTGGGGACTCCAGGCTCCATTACGGACAGCACGGAGATACAGCCCTGCTACTGCACAAAGCATCTGGAGAGGTAAATCTCTGCACTTACCATTTTACTGGCTAGAACCGGCTTGCGCCCAACTCAACAGCTCAACGTTACGGATACCCCTTCTGAAATCGCGAGCTGGTCCCGTGCGCTCGGCACCTACCAAAACCCTTCCGAGTCACTCTGGGCTGAGGCACCAACAGCCTGGGTGTTTAGGGACTAAGCTTTTAGTTTCCCGCATCATTCGTCACATCTCACACCTGATGCATGTAAAACAAACACCTTGCACTGGAGTGAAACAGGGAGGGAGAAATAACCTAACAGTACCGTGAATCTTATACTTGAAAAGCTCAAATCAAGCTTCAAATACCCAAGATGGCTCCAAGGTCTTAATACACCTTTTAAAGTCATCATTATTACAATCCCAGCTGTAAAAGAGCACCAAATTAATTCAACATTTATTAGTACATCAAGGCACGTGAGATGCATGACACACTAATCCGGCACCTTTCGTTGAGAAGCGACTCGCGGGATAACTCCGCGTGGTGCGCTCGCACCGTGTCTAACTTAGGGTCACAGCGAACATCGCTTCTCCTGTGAAGAGCCTCTGACCCCACTAATAGCTCTACCGACCTTAAGTGAATCGTCGGAGGAACACACTACCATGTAACGTAGGAGAAGGCAGCAGGACCCAGCCCTTAATGACTTATATTTTCTTATTTTACTTGGCAGTTGTCCTTAAATTCATCTAACAACTTCTCTCAGATGTTCCTTTAAAAAGAATTTCATTGTTTGTTTGGTTTTTTTTCTCCCTGTTAGTTAACACAATTAAAGACTACTGGTTTACCTTAATGGAGATATTTTTGCTTAACTTGTCTGCGCTCCCTGAGGAGTTATACTTACATCATGCATGGAGTCAAGAAGTTTAGTCAGTTGGTAGAATCTCTGCCAGCTTTGCCCAGAGTTACTTGGACATTTAGTTACCATCTTCTTTAGTTCTTTAATGTAATTTGCCCTCATTTCTTCAAATGCAGCTTGGCTTTTGAGACCATCCTTGGGAACTGTCATTGAAAAGACAGTCTTATATTAATATTAACTGTATTGCTTATTCTTTTGCTGTGCATACTTAAAAAGTTACACTAGTTAATGGATGAAAGAATTACATCTTTAAGCAAAGTCCATAATTTTACAGACATTGGTAAGGAATCAACAACATCATACAGATTTTCAAGTGATTCAAGCATCCTCTCCAGATCTGCGATTGCAGAAGCTGTGGCAGAGGACAAGATAACATCTCAGAAATGCGACACATGCTAACCTCATGCTGAAACCGTACAACCCAACCACAAAAAAAAAAAAAAAAAAAAAAGAGAAAGAAAAAAAAAAGGCAGCAGATGGATCAACGGTATTTTTTTTTTTTAGAAGTTGAAGACGTGATTTATCATTCTTGAATGATTCCCCACACTTGGCAGAGGGGAAGGTAGAGAATTACAGCTGCTACGTGCAGAAATGCTACACCAAGTGACACGTTTTTTATGCCATCAAGTAACATCTAAAATTTCTTTGCATGTTAGTAAGCATCTGCATAACACCTAGAACAAACAGAACCGTTATCCTGCAAGAAACAAAAGACTATTTTCCAAACAGATACCCTGACCCAGTGCTTGACCACGACATACAGTTGCAAGCATTTCTACTGTCCTATCAAAGTTCCCATCTGCCAGAGGCATCAATTTCACAAATGGGCTAAAAGTAGAGTTTTCTGACACTTCTTACCATGACTGGTATCAGCAAGGCTAATTACAAAGGCAAATACACCGTTTCTTTACTGACTGCAAATACCCTTGCACTCCAGCAGGCTCTGCCCCAAACAGGAATGGCTTATAGGATCGGATCTTGAGGAAAATCCCAGAGAGGTTATCAACAATGTTACACAAAATATTCTGGTGTCTCAGTACCTGGATTGGTTGAATACTGCTCTTAACCAGCAAATATTTTTTGTACTCTGCATCTCTAAATGCTAGTCCACAGAAGGAAAATAAAATACTACACTGTACGGGAGTGAGTTTATTTTCTAAACAAGCCAGAAAGTTATGTCAGAGCAAGCTAAAAATGGGAACTTATTAAAAAAGGAAAGAAAAAAAACCCCATGGGTGATCTTCCAATTTAGCTTACCCTGACTTAACATCTTGACAGAAATTGTCTTGTTCATCCATTCCCTTCTCTCTGAAATCCTGTGAACTGCCTTCTATCCCACCGCAATCACATCATGAGCACGTAACAACCGCCCAGATGGCTCCAGAGCAGAAGCTTTAAGACAAAGCACCAGTATCCTCTATCACCAGTATCTACCAGAGCAATTTAGCAATGGCAAACAAGGAGCAGCTCTACCACCACATGAGCAGCAAGGACTTGTGACCATCCAGTGCTGGAAGGGGGCACGAGGAGGAATCTTTAGAAAAAGCCTAGGAGGTTAACGCACCAACCTGCCTACTCATCGGTAAATATTATCTATTTCTATTATGTAAACATAATATTTAATTTTTAAATTCTAGATGCCAAATCTCTCAGTCAGTCAGCCGACAGATAGAAGGAACTGTCTGGAACAGATGTACAAATTCAGCTCAAGTTGAATGGATATAGAGACACCAATCAAGATGGGCAAAGCCATCAGAGCATACTGTGGCCCTTACACAAAATGCACAGGCTTTACAGTTCCTTTAATACAGGTCGGTATTCCTACATGCTGCTTAAAAAGACGGTTAGAGCCACTCTTTGTCTACTACTATGTATTTTACTGTTCTGTCTGCAAATTATTATACCATCACCCCAGCCAGATTATTAAGAAAGAAAGAAAGACCACAAATAAAGAGAACTCAAGCAAAACATGAAATTTTGGAGGCTTGCCCGGTGTTTCTGATTTTACTTATTAAATGCAGCAATGCTTTTGGCAAGCTCCCAAAATCTATGGTCTGTGGAAAGCAAGAAAACAATTGAGTTGTAATGTGTGGTTTCTTCCATATGTAAATGGAGTGAAACTTCCTTGATGTGGTCATCATGAAAGTTTCAGAATAACTTGTACTCTGCTCATCAAACAACTCAATAAAATTTTTAAGTGAAAACAAACCTGGCGTTTTCTGTCATAAGGTTGTATCAAGGTGCAATCATTTGAAACCAGGTTTGCTGCCCTTCACGTGACACCTTCTGGGTTTTTATCACTGTCTTCGTTTCCATTTCGCTCCCCTCTCTCTCCAACATAAATATCCTGATTCTCCCGAAACGAACTATTTTTAGTAGGTTTTCTAGTGACCGTCGTGTGCATTTCAAAGGGACTCAGTTGAAATTAATTGGCCAGGCTGATCTTGCCTAACAGATTCTTGCAATAACTCAAGCCATTAGTTAACACTCTCAAGAGGGTAGAATAATAAATACCTAGCTTAAAGAAATTTTGCTATGTTTTTAGAACGCCTTTAGGCTCTTTTTCTAAAGATTCTCCCCATTTCGGGCTGATTAAACGTAGCACAGCCAGATCTCCAATCCAGACACTCTCTCAAGAACATTTTGGCAGCTGGACTCCCCCAAGCACATCCACGGTAAGCACCATTAATTGCTTCTGGAAAGACTGCAAGTGACAACCTTAAAAAAAAACATTTACCCCCCACGGCTGCCATGGAACATATCAGCTCCCCACAGTCCCAGTTTCACCAGCAGACCATCTCCTCGAACCCTCGGTGGAGCAGGACCTGGGGGTCAGACCCCATGGGCCAGGACACAAAGTGCTCCCCAACCTGTGTCGTCTCTCCCCATCCCGGGGAGCTGGAAAGGCTTCAGCGGGAAGGAGGGAGGGAGACAGGCGAGCCCTAAAATACTTACAGCCCCAGGAGGTTTCTGTTAGCAGATCCAAATCCCCTACAGCTAGGACGGGAACTGCAGCTTCACGTCCTCCTTCAAAGGCAAGTACTTTAACCACCGAGCTACCGGCTGGGTGGGATGGGCGAGGTCTGAATGAAAGGCACAGCAGACAGGGAGAAAGTGCCTGTTCTACCACCTTGCTTGAAGGAGTTGCCACTTGGCTTCGCTGGATGCTGCAAAATCCCTTTGTGGGCACCTAACTCTGCCCACGCCATGGCTGGGGACTCGGGAGGCTCCTGCGTGTCTAAATCTGCCGCTGCATCAGCCCTCTCTGGCATCCTTAATGGTTTTGGCGATAAGCGCCTTCCAGTTCTGCACAACTAATGCCTGTCGCTTGCCATTTCTTTCTTCTCTCAGCTTGTTGGGGAAGAAGATGGGATGATGGGAGAAGACAGCGAGATCTCAAAGGGCGCGCTGGGCTCTGCTCGCCACCGAATGGGGAGATGCTCTGTGTGGCACCAGCCCCGCGCGTCCTGCTGCCGAGGGCTTGCCGGTGAAAACTAGAATAAGCACAGCGGCCCCTTTGGTCTCCCACTCCTCCTCTCCCCGCACGATACCCCCAGATCCAGCCTCCTTGCGCCAAGGGAATTCTTGCCATGAACGCTCACCAATTGAGCTGATGCGTTACCTCATCATGATGTTACTGAGTGGATCCCACAAACAGGAGCACGACTATACAGGAGAAAGTTTGTTTACAAGTAATTGGCTTTTTCATCAAGACTGATGGAAAAGTAATGTACAAACTGCCTGTGTATATACAATTGTACTGGGACAGGAGTTTTTCAATATTTTCAGTAAGATAAGATCAAGAGATCTGCTAATTACTACACAGTGCTGTAACAAACACCAAGATGTAATTTTGCATCTTAAGAAAACTCAAAGCATGACACTCGAGAGAAAAATAAAGCATGGACTGTCATTTATTAAACTTTCAGAGCCCTTTTTAAAGGGCTTACCATTCCCAATTCATTTGGCATTGGAAAATTACCCATTTTGCAGTACAGGCAATGTACGTATTTTGATCCTGAAGGCAACAGTAGGTCACCCAAACTGGTGGCTTTGAGTGTTGAGTGGGGATTTCTCCCCAGTCCCCACAGCTGTTGCACCTTCTTGGCACACCCAGCCAACTCGAGTGGTTCCTGGGGGGGGCGAGGGGGCAAAGCCCCTTGCCGGGCCACTCCTGTCCTTCCAATGCACATGACACATTCAGACTGCAAAGACACTTTCCTTGCAAATGGAGAGTGAGGTCTGCAGATAAATCCTAAGGTAAAACCAGATAAAACCAGGCTTATTCCTGCGGCCCTGCTGGAAACAGTTTGGCTCTTTTGTCACATTAGTTAAAATTGCTGCATCTCTTTGTGAATCGGAATATTTTCAAGTATTCCCGTGTAACCATGAATCTGACTTACCTGTGCTTAACAGCAGCAAAACTTTCATTATAGTGTACTCCTCAAAGCTAAGCTGCAAGCGAACAAACTGCAGACTGATCTGGTGCATCCCCTGGCACAGTTCAAACATAGCAGACTGGCGCATCCGTTCCCTGCAAAGAGAAAGAAACAAAAGCCAGAGGATAAATACGGGAAAGGGCAACGTGCACGGAACAGCCCAGGGGTGAGGAAAGCAAGGTGCGCCCTGGAAACCAAGCACTGATTGCGCAGAGGTCAGTAAGACACACCGCGGCTGGAAAGTTCAGGTTAGGTAAGGGAGCTGGGGACTACAGCGACAGAGCTGGACCCCTGCCAGTCCCAGAGGGCTGCCTGGTCCCCGTGCTCCCAGACTGGCAGAAAAACCCCACTGCCTGTGAGCTTTGGGGGGCCCGGGCATCGCCTTCCTCAACTCCTCTGCCATCTGCAATGGACGGCTGAGTTCATGTCGCTACCTGGCAGACCAGAGGCGGCATTAACATCCGCCCCCCCCAAAGGAACTGAAACAGATGTCATTTGAGTTTTATACACTGACGACCTTGATGAACTGGCAAAAACGTTTTAAAATGCGTTTGAACTGTCAGTGTTTGTTCAGCTCTGCCCTGGCTGACGGAAACGAGCCTGCTGAAGGGGTCAGAACTGGTGCAATAAGGGAACCAACACCCATTGCGTGCGTGTTTTAAATGATACATCCCCCATCAGTTGATGTACAGGTGGGAAGAGGTTTCAGAAGCGTCTGGTGCAGAGATGGATGGCCAAGGAGGACTGACAGCCTCCCACCTGCAGCCTGCACCACCCAGGGCGGTCAGCCCCGGCCCCAGCCCAGCAGTCTCCAAGGCTGCCTCCGGCCGTGGACAACAGGAAAACCCACGGCAAAGAGCTCCGCTGCCCACCGCACACGGTCGGGTCTGCAAGCCAGCAGGTCCCTGGGATCAGGGATTTCCACTGTGCCAGCAGACATCTCGACTCTTCTCATCCTGAATAAGAGAGTCCTGTAAAAATGCAGCTGGTCTGAAAAATGTGGAAGTGGTTTCACACAAACAAAATAAAATGCACGACTTCATGTTACTGCCTTTATGTCTACTGAGGAGTCTGAAGTTAAGAAACGATTGGGAGGCCCGCTGCCTCAGCCAGCAGCACGTCTGCATCCTTCCCAAGTAGCCTCCGTTTCAAAATCTCCAATTGCTACTTTTCCTGAAAAGGCAACAGGTTGATCTCCAAGGATGAAAGTGTAGGGACAACAAGGAAAAACGATTTCCCAGTCACTGAAGTTCTTGTCAAGACACTACACTGGACCTCCTATGGGGAATTCCTAGTCAAATTGTTGCAATGGTTTCTCATTCAAACACTGAAATATTCAAAAATTCTGTATGTTTTTTTCCCAAAATAAGAATCTAAGATAATTGGGAATAAAGGACTATATAATAAGACGATCTTATTCATTAATACAGTTTTTTGCCTGTTAAACAGTAAAATAATAAGGATTCATGAATTGTATCCAGTTTACTCTTTTTTTTTTTTTTTCTCCTTTAAATGTATTTTGATACATTTAGCTTCAGATCCCATCTCTCTTCTCTGAGGCAGCCCCAGGCTAATCTATCCTGAACAAGTTTCAGGCAGAGTTAGGATTTTGCTATACTTCTAAAGCCGCTATCCCAAACCACAACAGCTACAGCAAAGAGTCACTGAGAACTGCCCGTCTCCTTTTGAAACTACAATATATAAGCGGGTATTTAGACAAGGCGCTATAATTGTTTGGTGACCACTACTTTTTCTTGGTTTTAATTGCTCAACAACAATTGTCTATATTTCTTCAAACATTTTTGCACGTAATTGGGAAATTGGATGAAGTTCAGCTAATTATTTTAACCAAGCAACTGCCTTTTCAAATATACAAATTGGCTGGTGAAAGAGAAGAATCACACTGTGTGCAAACAAAGACTGACGTAATCTTCCTGGTGTTTTATTTCACTACTGCCAGAGCAGATTTTATTTTCCTCCTTAATACTAATAAAGCGGACTCCCCATTGTTATATGGGATCTGCACTTTTCCCCCGCTCCACCCTCTTCTTGAGATGAAGAACTTCCAGCTCCTTTTTTTTTTTTTAAATTTAATAGTAGTACTAATGCTGTGTTTATTTATTTGTATTACGCATCATGGACCGCAGGGAAGAAAACGAAGAGAAGAAAATAGTCTTTGAAGGGTGACTGAAATACCACTTGGCTGGCTGTTTGAGAAGAGCAGCCTCCACTGCTGGATGCCCACAGGCACGAGCACACAAGCCTGGTCGCACGCTGCAGGTGCCACTTGCACACTCAACACCGGTCAGGTGCTATGAACGCACGCAGAGCAACCCTGAGTAACTGGGATCGGGTGAAACAGAAAAGGATTTGCAGAGTTAAAAGATGTCAGATGCACACAAACGAGCATTTCTGAAGCTGCTGTGCCTGGGGTCCCGCTCCAGCCCCGGGTCTGCCCGAGGCCGGTGGCCACCATCCAAGGCTTGCGGGCAACTCAGCATAGCAGCACCTGGATCCCTCCCGGTGTTCGACGTGCCCTTCACATGGATGACTGAGTGTGCCAGGGACAGGGGCTCCTCCACGTTTGGCCGCTGCGTGACTCAGCCTACCCCGCTTTGGGGCATCGCCCTAAACCAGCCTGAGGTCCTCCTGCCAGATAGGTTGTTATGGCCCAGGGACCAAAGGGCCGCAGGCACTTCTGAGTTGACCCACAGACAGCTGGGGGAAAAGATCCCCAAAGACCCCAGAGAGTCATCTCCCTCCTGCCGCTCCTGCTCCCCTCCCTCTTCCCAAAATTCCCAAATCCAAGTCTAGGATACAGACAATGGTGGTTCCTAATTGACCCCTCCCAGGAAGCTCAGAGGACTATGTACTAAAGTTGAAAGGCAAATGATTAATGAGGGACATTTGTATTCTAAAAAAAAATACCTTTTAAGCTGTATCTCAGACTGCTAAAGACCAGCGGGATTCAAACCAAGCACAACCTATTACGTCCAGTATTACTTGTGCAGGACACCAAGGTTAGTTTCTCCAGCCTCAGAACATGAAGCAGCTGCCACCATCCCTGCCTGCGTTTGACCTCCACGGACATGAGAAGCTCCAGACCTTTCATCTGATACCGCAAGCCACACAGCAAACAAAACGAAACATTTTGAGGTTTTGTCTCGGGTTTCTTATGCTTTCACTAAACAGCATGGCCAAACACTCTCTGTGACAGCTACCTGAAAAGTATCCTCACTCAAAACCTTTTTTTCTTTTTACATTGCATTGCACTTTTGGTGACATCTTACTTTTTCTCTCTTATAGTTTTCTCTGTGTTTGTTTTGTTTTTATATGATGGCCCAAATAGAAGAACTTCAGTGTAAGTCAGGGGTTTTTTGGGGTCTGTCTTTTCAATATTTAGTCTTTTATCTACTCAGAAATATTGATCTCTAGTTTGCCCTCAAGGAAAACCTGATGGCATTGTTTGTAGTGAGATAAAATTATACACAGAACTAGTTACTAAGTAGGGTATTTAACATACAGCAAACCTGTAATTTCAAATCAGTTTCCCTCCTGTAAAATCAGTTCAGTTCATTTCTTACTTATTTACAAATTATTACTAACTACAAATTATGTTAGTTAATTCATGACTCTGTTTCATGTAAGATAAACATTTTGTGGGAGTTTACAGTATTCAACTTCGCATTTGATTTTTAACCCATACTGTGTAAAATAAAATAGTACAGAGCTTTTTGAAAATTCAGATGCTGACATCGCAGATATCCCAATACCATCAGAGTAACAATAAAATAAAGCAACAGAAATGGCTCATATATTAAAAGAGATGGAGCACATAGAAATTAGGGCATGTCTACATAACATGAACAAAGTTATTTCTTCCTTACCAAACACCTCATCTAAGAATACAGACCATCAAGTCATCACAAATGCCATTATCACCATGGGGAAAAATGAAAACAAACTTCTATGTTGCCTTCCCCTGCCTTGTTTGGTTTTTTTTCGTAAGGGGAAAAAAAAAATTGGGGGTAGGCAAAAGCCAACCAACACACACCAGTTCTACCTCTGCCACATATGAGCTTCTTGACACGGAAAATGGAGAATGTGAAGATCTGGAATATAAGGGCATGTATCTTTATGGGGACAGTAAGAAGATAAGTATGTTTAAGTAATAAAAAGGCGTGGAGCCAAAGCTCTGAATCCGCTATGTGGATACGCATTCAGAAGTGGTGTCATTAGCTCAGTTTAGCTTAATCCTCCTTCATAATAATATGCTTTAAACTTTACACCTTAAGTTAATCCATCTTAAGTTCCCCGAGTGTCTCCTTACAGGCTTAATTTAATGCCCGGCTCGCATTCTGCCTGACCTTTCCCGCAGCCCCGCGGGCAGGCAGAGCGGCTGCAACCAGCCCTTTCCCCCCAGCTACTGCTCTGCCCAATTTCCATCCGCCCTCTGCAGAGCCTCTTTGGCCACGGGTACCTTGTGTTCACTGGTCACCGAGTCGCTCGCCCCATCCCCACTGGAACCGAACTGCCGCTGCTTTTCCCTCCTTTCCCCCCGGGAGGAAGATGAGGTGGGTACCTCCGCTGGTGAAGCCCTCCAAGGCACCTCAACCACCTTGGAGGGAAGGGGGGTTTTGTTCCTGCTGTTGGCTTTCTGTGAATGAACCGCAGCACACATGTTCCTAGTTGAGAGACTCCCTGGTACCTTCCCCAAGTTCGTCTTCTCTTTCTCCCCACTTGATCTGTGATCTCCGCCTAACCCCATGCAATCTCTATGTCCTTGCCTCTCTGATCTCTACCAGCCTTATTCCCAAACTGACTCTGGATCTATCCTTCCTTCCATGGGCAGGCTACGTGCAGACCAGCTCCGTGGTACCGGCCCAACACCTCAGCCTGTTTCATCCTCAGCATCCACCCACGAAGACCCAAATATGTGGAGGAGAAAGCGGCAAACCAACCCAGCTCCTCCTGTCCCCTTGCTCCGTGGAAGTAGCTGTCCTTTTATACAGGGGCAAGTGACAAGGCAAATGGCTTGAGCACCGGGCCAAAGCAGGACTGATGCCCCAAATCACCAAGGGATGAGCCACCCGACTACGATACAGATGCAGGATTTGAGCAGTCACACTTGGGGAGGAGGGGTGGTTTAAAGGAAACTGTTTAAGACAAGGCATCCCAAATACCAAACCAGTCATATATATCTCATTAATACCCTTATGTGACCTCCACAGAGACCAAACAGCCACATCAAAAATTGTGAAACTACAGGCACGCCATACAGAAACAACTTGTTATCAGCAAGTAATTCCTAATTTATGAGGTCATCCTAAAGTCTAGTATTGTAGATCTCCTTGTTGACAAGGGAAACTAAAACTCAACTGACTGTAATCAAAGAGGAACCCACGTATCAAGGAATACTCACTCACAGGCAAAACTCGGCCCCAAACCAAACCTGATACCATGCTCTGAATAGTATCCATGAGAAAGTAAATAAAGGCACAGCACAAGGCATCTTCCTAAATTAGACCGGGAAGTGAAGAAAGTAAAAGTTGCGATGGGTGTTATGAAGTTTCATCAGTACTCAAGCGGCTGGCTGATAATCTCAAGAAAAACTGGGCAAAGGCGTCCTCTTCCACAGCACCTCAGAGGAACAAAGGTGCAGCTGACTTAGTTCCTTGGCCTCTGCAGCTCAGAAGAGACTTTGGAAAAGACCAAGCAACACTTGTAGCAAAAGTCTGATATCAAAAATATTGTTTCCTGATTTTACATTCCCCCCCCCATAAGAACTGTTTTCAATTTTATAATCAAGAGCCTTTCCTTGTTAGACAAAAACCTCTATCCATTTGAGGCCTATCCATCATTTAAAATGATTTCAGGGAAATTCAGAAAGCACGTTGCACTGTAACAAAACCAAAACAAATAAACAAACAAATGCAACCCAACATGAAAACTTGCCAAAGGCCTGAAGGTCAAAACCAGTTTGGAAACCTCAGAAAGCAGGGTCTGCTTTCCACCATGCCAGATGGGGTCAGTTTGAACTTGACAGAGAGGAGTGAAACATCCCCAGACACCTTCAGGGCAAGGCAGGCAAGCTTGAGTCCCTTGTTCAGCTGCTCAAACCATCTAATCAGAAAAGCCCTTGGTCTAAATTACCTTACCTGCCTTAGGAGGGGTTCACTTGTCTGGAAAGAATTTTGAGGTTCTCGGGGAAAGAAAAAAAATAAACATATTATTGTTAGAACAATTTATTCTTTCTTGAGGGAGTATTCTGCTTCAACAGCTCCAGCATGAAGAACGGCGGGAACAGAACAACGTTACCCAGCCCAAAACTGAACCTGTTCTTCCATGCAGAGAGGCAATCACTGCACCGCTGTGTGCGCGGTGGCACTGGGAAACACCGCCCATCATTCTGCTCAATGGACTGTACCCAGACACCTGTTTCCCATCCTGAAGCCGTTAGAAACACAACCAAAGTCAGCAGTACTGGAGCAGCATCATTAAGTTATTGCACTGATCAAAATCCAAGCCAAAATACATGCAGAAATCAGGCAAAATTCAATTATGACTTTTCATTCAGCACTTCTTTCTTATTCAGCACTTTCTAATCTCTGCTCACTCTGCAAGGCACAGCAGAAAGAGATAAAAACACACCCCCTTCAACACACTGCCTTCAACTCTTAAAGCTTTAGAGCTGGCTCCTTCCAGGAAGGAAAAAATACCTGTTACCTTGCAGCAATGGCAAATGTGGGCACTCAATCCTGTTGAAATCAAAAGCGGTTTTGTCATCAGTTTCTACTGGAGAGAAGTTTGGGTCATGCACATTTTTCCTTTAACTTGTCAGTAAGCCAGCAGAAATAAATATCCCATGTTCGGCACCACCAGCGACCTCCTCCTCCTCCTGATAAGGCAGCAGATGCTCTCCCTAAGAAGTAGGGGACAGAGAACTCGGCTGTCACCCTGCAGTTGGTTAAACTGCCGTGGATAAACGAAGGCTGGGAACTGGGTGGTTTATCGAGGAAAGCGTTAGCCTAGAGGTAGCAAAAAGGTGACAGCCTCAGACGACCACCCTGCTGCCTACACAAGCGATGGTGGATCTCAGCCAGGTTACAACATCACAGCCCCCAGCTGCCTGCTCGATCGTGCTGCTGGAAAACACTGTCCTCGTATCAGGCCCAGGGACAAAACTAAACCAAACCAAACCCAAAGTGCCATTGCCTGAGCCCGCAGTGACGGTCCGGGTTTTCAGCATACTCCGACATTCCAGGGCCATTTTGGCTGATACCGCTGAACTGCCTGATGCAGCTACTGCCCATGTACACGCTCCTTCATACAGAGGCAGGCAGGTGCCAGCAGTCTTGTCTTAAAGCAAAGCTGCAAGACCCGCCATCAAATGTCACCTCAGCTCCTCCTGCTTCCTCCAAATCCCTCTGCCCTGTCCGACCTGACTTTAGCCACTACTGACAGTCAGCTTTTCTTCTCTCTGCCTAGAAAGTGGGGAGAAAAAACACCCCTGTGCCCTATTAATCTGACACAGCAGCAAGGCCTTGGCATGATCCATCCTTCTACTCTGAAAATAAGGAGGTTTTATGGCAAGATCCTCCTCCAGCAGCAGGGAATTGGCTCGAGGGTCCTGGAGATGCCTCCTCCTGCAGGAATCTGACATGCAACAGGAGACAGCTGCTCCCTGCAAGGAAGGACAGTATGCAAAAAAGACCGATTTTCTGCTGCAAAAGCTGCTGAGAGAGAAGGACTTCAGTAATGATCTAACCCCACCAACCTGCCACAAGAACGTGTAAACCCACTGTTGCCAAAGTAAAACATTTAACCCCAGAAGCCTCTCTCTAGGTGACTGGGATGCTGCAGACTGAGGGGTCTACTCAGCAATGACCTTGGCAGAAGAAGCTGCCAAGCGCAGGACAAAACTGGGATTAGACTGAGGACCACCAATACCAAACACTGATAATCAGACAAGGTAGGTCATTTCACATTAAAACAGACCTACAGACATAGCTGATATTTTGGGGCTTTAGCCACCCAGGCATACAAACTTGGCAATTTTTACACTGAACTTAAAGGAGTAAATTCTGAAAATTAGTTTTCTCCCAAGAAAGTTCTCCTGGTAATCCTAGAGAATACAATCCCAGGGAAGTGCTACTAAGAAATTTAGCTGAAACTTTAAAGCAGCTCTAAGTGTCGCCCTGTTACATGCCTACCAACAAAGGAACTGGCAACAGCTCATGGATAATGATTGCCAAAGGAGAGTTTCAGCTCCCAGTCGGCACCAAAGAACTTGTGCTAAAATCCAACTTAATAATCACCCAGTTATGTAACCCTAAAATCCCAAGCACGTAAATAGCAAAAAACCTCAAGTATCTGCTGGAATTAACAGTTAATTACGCAGTTAGCAGAATGCTGATACCAAAGACTCTCTTTTGGTTTGCATTTGCATTCCAAAAGAGACAAATCACAGTTTAAATGAGAAAATACATAATTATGCCTTTACCAAAATGCCTTTTCAATACCACATTCAATAATAAGCGATGATAATGTACACATGACAATAAATACTCTTTCAAAGTTTATCAGAGAAAGGTATCACCAGCCAGAAAAGGTGCCCATTCGGTACCGTTTTACACATCCATTATGGCAGGGCTCATTGTCACTTGCAGCGATTCCTCAGCCAAATTACTGCTGTATTCCACGTGCAGCAGCAATTCTTCTCTTGTGCCAACAATGCCTCAGAAATCAGGACTTTGCTCACGCTGTCATGCAAAGCCTGGCACTTTCTGGAAATCAACCGAGGCATGCCTTCTTCTTGTACCAGTTTAGAGAAACTACTACTTCATTTTTCTTTTAATCTGGAAGATTAATATTTAACGCTATAGGGGAAGTAGTGAAAAGAAGCACTATGCATGCGAAAGGCATTTGGAGATGCCACCAAACAGCTCCTTGATGTGCAGAAAGATTAAAGCAGTGCCATGTTCAGACAGACACTTGAAAGGAACAAACCTCTTCTCTATCCTAGCCCTTCCTGCCAAGGACCTCGAGAGAAGTGAAAAGACACCCTCCCAGAAGGCTTGTGGACATCCCAAAGCCATGCTGAGACAATACTAAGAGAGCATAATTATGCCAAGTTAAACGTAAAATCGTTGGGCAAGTCTTCATGCTACAGTCATAAAAACTAACAGTCAAACCATTTCAAACACATCACAAGCTGGAAACCCGCCAGCACATCCACTGGGCCAACAGATGATCAAGATGAAAAAGAAGTGTTTGAGAAAGATCAGGCCATAGCAGAAAAGTTAAATAAAATCTTTGCATCAGTGCTGTCTGTAAAGGAGTCCAGGAAGGCTCTGCACCAGAGTCTCCCTTGTCAGTAAGCGAGTGTGAGAACCAGTTTCAGATTTAAGTGTGAGCTGAAGAGGGTTTGGAAAGAAAAAAAAAAAAAACCAACAGTAAAATGAATAGTAATAAATCATCGAGACCAGATGGCATCCATCCATGAGCTGTAAAGTAACTTAAATACAGAATTGCTGAACTACTAACTGTGCTGTGCAGCTTATTGCTTAAATTGCCCTTATAAAAGGCATGGGAGGTGACAAACGTGACTGATTTCTTAAAATGGGTCTGGGAGTGAGGAGGGAGCACTCAAGAGACCAGAGGCTAGTAAGTCTCGTTTCTGTATCTAGCAAAACAATTGAAAGAGGAGCATTAATAGATGAATAAACATGCTCTAAGGGAAGAAAGTCAGCGTAGCTTTGGCAAAGACAGGTCACGTCTCATGAATCTGTAAGAACGCTCTGACGATAGCACAAGGCTGTTCTGGTCGATATAGGCAACGTCTGTACGATGGAAATGCTCTGCACATGCCAGGTCTAGCTGCATCCCACGGCCATATGGGGTGAGACCTAAGCAAACACCAACCCTCTCCCTCTGCCCTGGTTTCCATACCATGGAAACTGGGGCACGCAGCTTGGGTACGGGCTGCAATATCGTCTGTCGGCGTGCCAGCACGGGCAATTACTGGTCAAGGACCTCCTGCACCCTCCACTTTGCATCAGGAGGTATGCAGGGATGCAATCACAGCAAAGTTGGATTTTAAAGCTATTAAAAAGATCTCCTGAAAGCTCTTAAAGAGAGCTTAGGGATAAGGAGGAGGGCTCTTCATGGATTATTAGCAGCTTAAAAAAAGGAGATAATCGGTAATAATAAATGGACATCTCTCACAAGTAATGGAGGTTACCAGGGAAGTCTCACAGAGGTCTGCACTGGGGCCTGGGCTTAAAACTGTACTCGTACATCATCTGAAAAAAATCAGACCTATGGAAGTGACAGAGCTTGCTGATGAGTCCAGACGATGAAATCAAGAGCTGCCCGTGAAAAACTGCTGAAAAGTCTTGCAAAACTGCGTGGTTAGTTGACAAAATGGAAGGTGAAAATCACTAATTGCAAGACAATGCAGACAATATAATCATCTTCCATCACACGTACAAAATAACTGGCTCTGAATTAACAAACATCATGCAATAAAGAGACCTAAATGTAACCTGGAACGGGTTTTTGGGGCTTCTGTCTTTTGAAAATGCTTGCTCAGTGTCTAGTAATGGTCAAAATAAGCAAAGGGTGAGAGAAGAAGAGTCAAGAGCAAGACAGAAACTGTAATTTTGCTACTGCATAAATCCACTGCGCTCTGAACACAGCGTGACACTCTGGTGTCCTCCCAAAATTAATACAATGGGCTAGCAAAAGCACAGAGGGAGGAGGCGAGGATGGCCGGGGTAGGGAACTACTGATATACAAAGGGCGATTAAATTGACTAGCTGATTCTTCAGCTCATAGACGAAACGATGGGACTTGACAGAGATCTGTAAGCGATAAATGGCATACACAGGATGAAAAGGAATATATCCCGCTATTACTACAAACACAAGAATGAAGTGGCACTCCATTAAATTATCAGCTACCTGCTTTAAAAACATCTCCAACAAACAAATATGCATAATTAAAATTGCAAAAACATCTGCCACAGAACATTTTAGATGTCAAGATTATAAATGTATTCCAGAAGATACTAGGCAAATTCACAGAAGAAAGATACAGAAGTATCACTTTACCCTTACGCTTTGTTTCCAACTGGTCAGTTTAAAGGATCAGAAACCACGCTCGATGGACCTTTCTTCTGACAGTTTTCACGTTCTTAAGGATCTCCTTAAAACTACTTTATCTTCTGTTTTCCTTTAGTTTCACAGTTTTAACTAAACCACCCTAGAAATTTAAGAAGTCTTTAGAGATGAAAGCATTAAAATGCAGAGCCTTTAGAAATTCATGCAAAGGAGCTGAATCTATAGCTTTGCCCAACCACTGACCTGTTTACAAAGAAAAAGCAAAATAAGACTTGGAAAAGTGCTAGCTGAAGCATATTAACATCTGTTATCTTACAGGTATGCTACAGGTTTGACAGCAGTTCTTCAAAATTTCCCTCTGCGTCTGCACTATTTTGGGGTGGGTACGTAACAAAATTCTTTCATACACTTCTCTGGATAGGAACTGAGCTGCACTTTATGGAAAAGTAAATAATAGCAACAATGTATATAAAAAATTTACTGGTAAAGATACTCACTTCTCACTGCACTGACAGTTTACTGGATTGTATGAATGCAGTACTTCCCTTCAAAATAATATATGCAAGCAAAAATCACGCAGGGAGGAATATCAAGGAGTGCTTGCCGACTTTTTAACAAGATCAGTGATCACACACACAATTTATGAGCAAAGAACAAACACTGACAACTCTTATCAACAATCGCTGCGGCAATACTAATTAAAAATGAGGGATTTGGAGACTGCCAGATGAAAGAGATTATAAAAACGTACCTAAATTTAGACACTACAGGATTAACAGATCGCAAAAGAAACCAAAAGGGTTAACAGCCACCATCCTGCAAAATGTAAATGGGGAAAAAGTAATCTTTTAAACAATGAAAGAAGTTACTTATTGGCTTTATCACCACTCACAGTTGATCTAAGTAATCATCCCCACCCTGAGGTATATAAGGTTAAAAAAAAAGTCTGCTGTTCTTAAATATTCAGCTTATTTTATTACGTTTATCTTCCTGCTGTTACCATAGAAATCAGAATACCAGGAAGACTTAGAGGCTTCAGCACTGAAAGGGCAGAGAGAGGCAGCTGCATCCTTCCGCTGCCTTACGCAACACCAAATCCTAATGGTCCCAGCTTCCACAAGTACGTTATGAGAGGACATTAGGAACATAATGAAAAGACAATGAACATGCTATTTACTAATAAAAGACACATAATTAATAAATGCAGATTTTAAATAGAATCTTAGCTATTCAGCTGAGCTACGTCTTAATTCTTAATTTAATTTTATGACTTTCCTCAGTGTTACAAAATCGTCTGCCCATTCACATCCCATGACAACATCAGCCCAGAAACTTCACAGAAATCCCCAGGTACTGAAGCTGTTTTTCCACCTCTCTACCTCATTTCCTCTAGATCAACTTTCTTATTTGAAAACTGTATTCTCTATTTTTCTTCTATTGCTAATATCAACCTCTGTCTGCTTTTAAATTTTAAAACTTCACACTTGGGGCAATTACCAAAGGCATAGCATGAAAGATCCTTGCAATACTACATTTTTATTTTACTGAAAGTTAAATCTTGCCCGTTAAAGGAAAGATTTATATTAATTTGTAGTCACCTCTGTTAGTTTGTTAAACTACATTACATACATAGTATTATTGGGTTATTTAAAAATATCTGGAGTAGATGATGAAATTTTATAATGAAAAAGCCATCCATACTGCACTACAAACTAGAAAAGCGGCGAGTAGTGTCACAATTGCCTGAAATGGCAATAATGAAAGGACAGTCACTTCTTAGTTCAAAATCCATAGCCTGAAGCTTCGTCTTATCAGTCAAAAGCACCAACCAATACGTCGATCTGTATATTCTGCTCTTAATGTTTTGTATGTCATATTCAATAAACTGCAGCCTCTACTGAAACCTTTTCACTGTAAGGTCTCAGCTGCAGACAATGTAATACAACAACTTCAGAGATGGAAAAAAAAGACATCACTGATCCAAACGCTTGTGAAAACTGGCCCCAGTTTTTAGACTCAGTTTTTCAAGTTCACTTTAATAACTTTGGGTACCCTGTGCAATGCCTAATGCTGTTTTTATCAGGCAAACACTCAAGTTGACAACTAGGGTACAAACCTCTGTAAAAATCCAATGACAGTTAGAAGAAAGTACAATGGCCAGGAAATTCAGAACCTGCACACTTATGCACCTATGATTTATTCTTTATGCAGCAGATGACAAACCAAGAAAAATCAAAGGAGCAAGAAAAAACACAGCACATTATTCATTCGGTGCATTTGCAAAATACTGTTGAAATATTGATGCTGTACTTTAAAGTAGTAAAGTGTCTCAACACAGTGTCTCAGCATTACTGAACTCTTTCAGTATCCCAAATCATTGCTATTTTACAGCGAGATAAGACTGGAGTAGTAAATAAGACAATTTGGGTGAATTTCCTAAAAATAGTAAACTATTTTGGAATTTGAGTCTCTTCTTCAAAAGTCCCCAAGGATTTAGAAGTCTACAAAGAGACCGTGTAAAACCTAGTATCAAAAGAAAAAAGCGAGACCTGCGGGGCAACTCCAGCATCAGGCTGGCCCTCTGGTTTCTTTACACCAGCAGAAACCAACACGTGCCAAAGAGGACGCATGGCTTGATTTTTAATATTTGTCAGCAATGCCATCAGCTAGGTTTTTGCCCTATGGAAGAGATGAAAAGCCACCATCCCTCTTCCTTAGGGGAAGGGATGGTTAAGCAGGGCAGCTTGCCATGAGGGATGCAGTTTCTGGCCTCCAGGTGGGAGTACAAGCCGTGGCCCCAAAGGCACCCCATCTCCCACCGCTCCTGCTGGTGTCCCACGTCAGGGGAGCAAGGATCCCCCACCGTGCCACGTCTTGGCTCCTGCCAGGTTTCTGTTGGCAGTGCTGCACTCGTAAATGCTTTTTATCCCTTCCTGAGCCTCTGAAAGGTTGCCAGCCGATGCCCTGACTTAATGTATGGGTGGAAGCAGATACCTGGGAAGTTGCCACCACTAGCCGGCAGGACAGCAACTGCCCGAGCCCATCACAGAAACGTGAGGAAGCAGCAGCATCCCTTGCCTTCCACTGTGATTTAGGCATCTGAGTTCTGCATTGCAAACACATAGACTCCTACTACTGCAAGATTCAGACCACTGGATTTCTTCTAGGACCTCCTCTTTCAGGCCATCTCTTTTCAAAAACATCGGGGACTTCTCCTTCAAAAGGACAGAGCCAGAGAAAGAGTTGTTTTAGCTATTAGTTCCATGATCCCAGAAAATAAGCTAGTGTTAAAGAACATGGTATTTTGCCACATCCCTTGCTTTGCTCTTGCACCCATTCCGAGCAGCACCACCCAGCTTCCTGCTTTCAATTGCATATAATTTTACCAGTGTAATGCTCTGGACTTAAATTGTCCATGCATATGCCAGCCTCAGGTTGAATTAGATTGGAAAATTTCAGCTGAAGTCTTTGGTTAATTCTTAAGAGAAATTTTCTCCCTCCCTCGAGTTAAATAAACAACAGACATTTTTTTCTGTGGGATTTCTGTTACTTGGCAGTAGGAACCTGAAATGTCTCAGAGCTTAGGTCTTGAATCAGGAATAGTCTTTTGCCATGTCTTAAGAAAATCTTCCCCATTAATATCTCTCTGTTCTCCCAAATCCCTAGATCCATTCAAGGTAAGGCTTCCTTGCAGGCAACAAATGAAGCAAAAATCCAACAATCTCTCACTACATAATCCTGTATCATCCCTACAACTCATTCAACCTGATCAATACAAAAAGGAAGGAGTCACATGGGAAAAATATTATAACATAACATAACATATAGGTTTGTTTATGGGTACAGTCTTCAAAGCACGTACCCAAAGGGCTCAAACTACCATTTCACAGATCACCTTACTTTTGGAATTTTGCAACTTCTCGGAGTTGAGCTTGCAGCCTTAAGAACGTTAGTGCAACATCTTTTGAGTGTTATTACATATGCAACAGTCATCCTTTAGGAGTGTTTACCTGCAAGAGGAACTATGTGGTGTCACATATATGACGGTCTTTTAAAGATTTCCCGTGGACTAAAACTAAAGCGATATATACAGAATATTAGTTTTGATTACAACTACTATGCCGCAAAAGAAATGGATTAAAAAACCCCACATACTGTAACTTACACCCACACAACCTAAAATGCACTGGTCTATTTTATGCCTCTTTTCAGGCTGTTTTTAGGCATTTCTGTAACAGGCTGAGTGGCCATTTTCTTACCCCTCACTTCACATCTTCACGTTTACTTGAGCCCAATTAAAGCAATGGAATATACGCATGATCCATAAAGACAAACAGTACACTTAATTAGATAGGTAACCTGACTAAATGAAGGCGAACAAATATTTCCAGCCTTCCATAAGCCTAACAGGAAATCAAAGCACGTATTACGAGGGAGGCATTCTGCACTGTATTTATACAATCAAAGGTATATTTAACAGCTATTAACAACAGAGATCCTAATTTGTTATTCACCTTGTTTACAGACCTTCAGAATAAGAAAGAAAACAAGATCATGGCCTTCCAGAAACATTATGACTTCCTTTTATTCACAGTAGTTAAGAGTAAATGGAAAATTCACTTAACGTAAAACAAAGCAACATAATTCTGCTAATGCCAACCTCTACTTTCCTTTTTAACTGTTCATTGAAGAAAATACTGACACCCCTCCAGGGCCTGGAGTGCACGCTACTGGCCAGGGACCTTCCCAGTCACTTCTGGCATAGAGATGGGAAACGACCCCTCCAAACACAATATGAAGAAATACCATGAAAATCTTGGCCAGCTGATAACAGGAACATAACTCTTTCAAGCCAGCAGAAGGAAAAGTCATTTTAAAGCATCTCCCTTTCATTCTGCAGCAATTAATACATGTCCTAAAATGCCAAGGGCAGCAAAACACTCAAAAAGTTGCACCAAGTGAACCTCAGGGAAGTCTGATAAACCTTGCGGCACAGAAATGAAGGCCTGTGTTTGTAACTACACACCGTATTTCCAAGTTCATGGCACTCAAAAAGTAAAAGCAAGACCAGCCTTCAGCTATTCCCAAGCAAAGCTTCAAAGCAGTGTATTTTCACAAACAGGAACATATATTATCTTTTGTGCTTATCTGAATGCTTTCTACACTGAACTGCATTAGCTGACTTGTACAATTCCAGTAATTCACCTCTGACCTTATGTCAAAATTGGGAAAAGCATTGCACCTCTTGAACTGGGAATCACAAAATAATTTAGCTTGGAAGGGATCTCTAGGGGTCTCGGGTCCAACTCCCTCTGCTATTTCACCATCTCATTACGAAATTTCTTTTCCTGCTGCCCAGGAGGCAGTTCATTGTCCCACACTTGCAGTCACAGCCTCTCATCCTTCCACTGGGCACTCCATGAAGAGTCTGACTCCATCTTTTCTACAACAACTCATCAGGAAGCTGAAGATTGCAATTAAATCCCCACTGAAATGAGGTAGCTCTGCAATGAGTACATTGTTAAATATACAGAAGACTAGACCACTATCTTACATATGTATCTAGTTTTGGATGTTTTTACTTTGCACTCTATGACATTGCACTCCTTTTCCCCAACTGGATCCCAACCTCAACCTCAGTATAATTTTGCAGGCACCTACCTTCAAGGTTTGCAGCATAAAACTCACGATTGATCTCCACTTCTGGAAGCTGCTTCTAGCTGCAGTATCAAGAGTGCTAGCAATGCACATACACTTTTTATTTGCAAGCAGGATTGATTTCCCTGTCCAATAAATTCTGACCCCTCGACTGACTTTCTTCAGATGAGGGAAAGCTGCTTCTATGTTTGAACTTTTAGTCTGCATTTCCCCAGGAGAACTAAACTCTTCAAAGTTCACATTTTCACTTAGCTTTAGCTACACATACTTTTTCTGTGATGACTCTCTAATGTCCAAGTCACAGTGGAGGTGCTTTCAACAAGGAAAATGGCTGACACTATATTTTCAACAACGTGCAGTGAATCACCAGTTCCTCCTCTTAAAAAAAAAAAAACAAACCAAAACAAAAATGATCCTCCTCTGATATTGCTCACTGCTTTGGGACCAATCTCACACACATTAATTATTTAGGAATTCCTAAATCAAAGAAAGACTATTAAGATGGACAGCAACAAAGCATCTTCTCCAAGAAAAACATTTCGGAACACTTCAGGAAATCGAGCGGTAAGTTATTTTTTGTTCATTCTTTTCCTGTTGTGGCTTTTTTTTTTTTCTTCAAGTGCACCCATTTCCTATTGACCGTGTCTCATTTTTACCTCTAGAAAAAAAACCCAACCCTTTGGGATAAGCATTTGAAGTGACCCCAGTTTGACTGCCTGTATATTTGCTTACATTTTGACTTTACTGCCTTGGAATAAACACTAGGCGAATGGAACAGAAATTAAATTATACTCATCAAAAGCAAAGCACTAAAACACAAAATATGAAGGAACACACATACTCAGAAGGAATGGTTCCTTGGTTGATCCTTCTTTTTGTCTGAAGGCATCATAAAAGAAGTTACGTTTCATTACTGAAAAAACATTTTGGTTTCTTTGGTGGTTGCAAAGAAGGGTAATTAAGACTGTCAAGAAAAACACACTGAACAGCTGTATATTGTTAACAAAAGCACGATTATATGACTGCGCTGAAAAAACCTGGCAATTTAAACATTCACATTTCCTAGAAGTCAGGTATTTTTCCAAGCTTCAGTAGATACCAAAAAGTTGTTTTTTTCTCTAAATCTTGGTTGTGTGTCAGTCCATATTTCAAGCCAGCAGGATGGTCCTGGTTTGAGAACACATCCACATACATAAGGAGAAGCGGATGGGAGTATCAAAGCTTCGCCAATTGAAAACTGAGTCACCAAAAAATAAATTTTAAGATACTTTTTAAGCTGGATTTAGCTGAATTTTTCTTAGACTACATGTATGCCTGAAAACCAAATAAAGACAGAGTAATCCTTCCAGCCTGCACTGAAAAGGACCATTAAGAAAATACTTACTCATCGAAGATCAGGTCTGGAGCAAAATAGAGGAACTGGCTGTTTGTATGTTTGTACGATCTCCAACTCAAGGCAAACGATGACAGACACATCCACGAATACTGAATTAAAGTAATTTGGTCCTCGAGAGGCAAGTTTCTAAATCCTACAGATCAAAGCAGAAAATACGCATGAACTGCACTGCACTCCACAAGGGTTGCCCAAACCAGCACTGAATATATTGCTCATTACTTTTTCTAATATTAACGAACAAGAGCAACACTCCCACAAAGTATACTTATAAAAAAAACAAAACCGTAATTTTTCATTCCAGTGACAAAACATGTTTTCTTCTTAAGAGGCTATTATTCAAAATGAAGGCTTTTATAAATATCGATCACAGACATATGAAACAAAAATTACATAAATAAAAAAAACCCAACAATCTTCTCTAAGATGTTCATCTCGCACCCCCCTGTGAGGGTTTTCAACATAGCCCACAAATTAAAGATGCAATTTGTCAAGGAAATAGTTCATTAAACTAAAAAGAAACAGAAAAGAGAAATTTCACCAAATGCCTTGTGGTCCTACCTGGAAGTATCTTTGCCCACTTCACCACCTGAATCATCTGCTTGCCAGCCAGGCGGTTTAAGGTGGAAAGCAGGTACTCTGCAGTGTCTGGCTTCGAACTGTCATATCCCGCGTAGACAATCTCCGGTTCAATGCTTTCAAGGATCTTAACAGGAGAGGGAGTAAGTGCTGGTGAGATAGCAGACATGTGGGGGACAAGTGCTGTGTTTACTGAGGGCTCAGTCACGGGTGCGATGTACGTCGTCCCTTCCTCAGGGCTCTGGGGTGGTGGCTGCTGCCGCTGCTGTGGCTGCTCCTCATGCATCCCTTTCAATTTCCCCAACTTTTTGGACTTCCGAGCTGTGAGGAGGAACAGCACAAGAATCCAGTCAGTACAGAAAGTCAGCGTAATCCTGGCTTTATAGAAAATGGAAGCAGAAGTATCATCTCGGAGTTCTCAAGTGAAACAAGTGCAGGACCTTAAGAAATACTTCACTGCCAGCAGCATCGTTACACTGGAAAAAGGACCAAAAGACACATATAAGCCCATTTTCACTGCTTTACTGGATTTTTTTGGTAAGAGACAATGTCCAGTATCTGTCTCCATACAGACACGCATAAAACATCCTAGTTACTGTGGTCGGTGCCTATTAAACATTTCAGAAGTTTATTTGTTTTGCAGCTTAAATGAATCACTTATCACCTACAAGTCTGCAATTCGTGTTCTCCATTGCATTCGGTCATCAAAAGAAATCTCCCTGGCAATGCCTAAAACTAGCAGACCCAGAGCCCTCCACGCTTTTGAGTCCTACTGCCCACCCTGGCTGCACATCAACCTGAAATGCAGTCAATCCATTTTGAACAGCCTAAGCTAGTCAAATCCCTTTGCTTTTGCTGCTTTGATACTTCCGTAAGATCTGCGTCCTCTTCTCTTGAGTAGTTCTGAAATAACGCTAAAAATATTTACCCAGTTAAAGAAAAAAACACCGCGCCTTGTGTAACGTCTTTCTCACTGCTATCAACATTCCTCTAATGATTTGCCTTCCCTTCCCCTCCCCTTTTCTTTTTTTCTTTAATGCTACCCTCCCTAATTTTTTTAATTAAGTATTCTTAGAGGACAGCAATGCTAGTGTGCTTCCACTCTTTGCAGAGATGCCAGTCATTCTCTGAGGGTTGCCTTCCCAACTTTGCCATGTGAAGCACAGATAGGTAAGCAGGCAAAAAGCCCTGCTCCCGCCCCAGCAAAATGATCTTGGAGCGTGAGGAAAGCACGGGAAAGAAAAACAAGACAATTCAGTTAAAAAAACACACACACAAAAACCAAATCAAAAGCCCATCACCCCCCTTTTCACGATAGGAGAATATAACTAAAATAATCTTTAAGGTCAATAAACAATGAACTAAATTTAAATGTTTGCAGTTCTTTCAGAGTAACTTCTCTCAAATATAGTCATTCTTATCTATCTGTACACAGCTAAAACCCTTGTCTGGACTTTTATCTTCGTGTCTTTTGATTATTGCACATCCCTTTTTCTGGCATCAGTAAATACAAGTCTACCTCACTCCTACTTAGAATACTACTGCAAACACCCTTCATAGTCCATGCCCTGTCCCAAGTCTATCTCCTTGAGTTTTTTCCCCTGTCATCAACTCCCCTCCCTATCTTTCCTTAAATATAGTGCCTCTTCTGCAGTTTCAGCATCCTTTCTGGCCAGCCTCCATCTCACCCCTCCTCTCCATTATCGAAACGTTGACTTCCACTCCAGCTCAGCATGCCATGCCACTGCCACCTGGGAAGTTTTCAAAGCTTGCTCCATGTGCTTCTTCCTACTCCTCTTATTACGGTGCAGAAGACTCCCCGTGAAGATCCACAAACCTACCTCATTACTCTCCTACAAACGCCTTAAAAACCCACCTTTTCAGAAAACCCTCCTCAACAGCGGAGCTGCTGTTGCACCGAGACCTTTGCTGGCGACAGTAGCCATTAGCATTTTACTGTTTCCTTGAAATTGGGGCTGCTTGCCCACAGGGCTGCGGCTGTGACGGAGCTCGTAGCGCCTGGGAGGCAGAATACAGACGCCCAGGGTCCAGGGCAACGCACGCCCAAGTGCAACAATAGCCTGTTGTTTTCAACACTTCCTTGCTGGGACAGTACCTTGAACTCTGAGGAGCTGGCTCATCCCAAGATCCAAAAGAAAAGCTTATTTGTTAGGGTAAACATGGACATTGCGATAGAAAGCAGCGATGTTACCACTCATACGTAAGCTCTTGAAGGTGCCCAGTCAAACAGCCACTCCGTGACTACCATCTTCAAAACCTGAATGCAATTCATTACTACTGCAGACTACTGCAGCACGTATTGCACCGAGAGGTAAGTGCAAAATCTGAACAGCAGTTTGGTGTCGTTTCCATCACACAATGAAAGGTGGCTCTTCCTGGCTGATTTAAGCATTATCATCACTCAGGAGATCTACAAAGAACTTCAGAGATCTTTGCGTAACTTCCATTATTCACCTACAGCGTGTACGTCTGCTTTCAACAATATCTTAATTTCTCTATGCCTGCAAACATCCAGACCAAGTGAGGCGGGTTGAATTTTTTAATAAAAGGATTCGATATGCAAATGAAATGTGTCAGTCCTAACAAAATGTAGTTTAAAATTCTGTTGTTCAACTATCCGCACATACTTAACAAAAACTTCCTAATTACCTGAAGCATTAGCACAGACTACATAGGGAAACACAGGAATCGCTGCCATTTGAGGTTATAAGGAAGAGGCGAGACACGTTATTTGCCAGGAAAGGTTTCACTGCAACTGATTCTGCCTCAAGAGACAGGACAGACAAGAAGACCCTAGTCCCTTCCAGTTCTGTTTAGTTCTCTTCTATTACGAAACTCTTAAAAAAAGCTCATTCAAACAACAAGGCACAACTGAAGGATTTTTCATCCTCCGGTGCATCAACTTACACTGATGCTGACATCCATTCTTCAAGACGCAATTTCTGTTCCTAGTACCCAAAAAGCCATTTTACAAAGCAGCAGCTGATCAGACATTTTGTTAAACAAGCTTTTTCCTCACTCCGCAAAATAAAATGGAGGGAGTTACAGGCAAAGCAGACAACTCTGATAAATTTGATTCTGAAAAGTAAGTGCAATGCTGTTGTTCCCCGTTTGGTGCAGTGGCACCTACATGACGACATCCTGGTGAGCATTAAATATAGTTTAATTCATCTTAGAAAGGCAAAGCTGAACTTACACATTTTTCAACAAAATAAATCCCCAAAGCAAAGCACGGATGGCCAAGTTCAGCAGAATACCTGATGATGAGTTAACAAAGCTACTGGCCACTGAAAAGAGAGTTTAAAAATAAGCCTGAAGGAGTGGATAGAGATTAATGTTTGCTGTTACTACACATTAAGTTTTATCAGGCGCTATTTTTTTTTCTGTTATCAAAAAAGGACTGAAAATAAAGAACTTTACATAACTTTCATGTTTGCAGAGGTGAAAAAAAAAAAGCATTCTCACCATAACCTCACCAGAGTAAGAAATGTATCGGTTTACCAACTCCATCAAGTATCCAGCAACACAGATAACTGATTACATATTTATTAAGATAGAATTTTTTATGTTCTATTCTCTAAGAGTTTTTCATTAAAAAAAAAAAAGAAATAACATTCTTCCATGTATAATACTGGCATAAAAACGTGTTTTAGTTTCATTTTCTTCCATTATAATGCCTTTAAAATGAAGCTGAGAAAAACATTACTGCTTGACAGTCATGTTTACAGTGAAGAAAACTGTATTTTTCATTTGGCTTCATGCCAGTGCTATAGCTCAACTGGTTTGGTAACTCCCACAGAAACCAACAACTAAAGATTAAATACAAACTCTGAGCAGTACGTACTCCAAGTCGGTCTTTTGAAGCTGTTTTTCACATTTTCTCTCTAACTGCAAAACCAACTATAAAACCGACCAAGCCGCCTCCGAATCGGTGGGTAAAAGCCATGCTCATCAGGACTGCCGCGTGGAAATGTTCCAGAAGCCCCAGGCTCTCCATGCAGACCAGGGGATGGGGTACGCATGGGGCATTTCATGTGCCAAAGCTGAAGGGTGAAGCCCACCTGGGGTTAGGACAAGACTTTCATCCAACGGCTGCACAGCCAGTGACTGCATATTATCTCTAATCGCAGGACTTCTTGCTCCTCCTATTCGGCATTATTGCAGCCAGGATATTGTATTACAATCCTTGTATTTTTAAATCGTCTGAGATAGGGTAAGGGTTGAAGAAAAACAAACAATAGTGAAAGACACACTGCAGATATAACTGAGGATAATGCATCAAATACCTGACACAACTTTCGCTGAATAATTATTTTAGAAAGTCTTGTATGTTGCAATAAAAATAATGAAAAATAAGGTGAAGCATCTGAAAAGTCACATAAAGTTGGACTTTAAAAAGGCATATCCAACAGACCGTCTCTGTAGGTCTAACAATAAATGGCAGTGTAACAGAGGAACTGAATAAATAAGCTACAAGTCTGACTACAAACAGCAGTCCCTGTTCCGCTGGAAGCAACAGGCAGAGCTTTACCTGGATTTAATATGAACAGGCCTGTGTCCAACATGTTCAAAGAAAAGCCTGAAAATCCTGCAAAACCACACGTCGTTCCATGTGCTTGGAAGACCTCAATGAGAGCAGCCCGCAAACACCAGCTTGCTTATCACCCTCAATGCCAGTCCCACCTGCCTAGAAAGGGATGACGGTATTGCTGCAGAGGCACTGAGGAAGGCTGAGATGCCTTACTAAAACCAGTTTAACGCAGTCTTGTGTTAAGACCATAAGGCAAATTAACATCTTTCCCTGCTTACTACAGCCTCAGCCTTATGATCTAGCAAAAAGACAGGGCTTAATCGTTTGAAAACAGCTATTGGCAGGAGACTGGGGTGAACTGAGATTTGGACAACTGGTTTCTTAGCATTGACCCTTCATCTGTAAGACTCCTGTCACAAAGCCAAAACAGGGAGGCCTGCGATTTCAGGATGGGGAGTTTTCGCACCATCTGTAAAACACTGAATAGGCTTCTGGTCATCTGCAGCGGTGCATGCTACTCTAGGTCAAATAACAGGACCTTAAACTGGATGCGACTCTATCGTAAATTGTTTTCCAAAGACAAATTAACGTGAACATCAGCTACAAATCTATGGCATCCGTGATTTTTAAAGGTTAAGTTTGAGGTTTTAGGGTAGTTACAAGACAGGTAAGCTACTGTACGCTCTTTTTAAAAATACCATAGTAAACTTACACATTATACAAGTTGGGTCTATAGGGAGCTAATCTATACTCCCTTTGTTCCCAGGGAATATACACAAATTAAGTTATGGACTCCATACACCCAGACATCTGGTAACTATTTTTCATAGGTTCAAAATTAGTAATTTTCATCAGCATTATTGTTAAGAAAATGGGGTCCAAAAAGGTCAAAGAACAAAATGGTATCAATAGTAGATAAAAGAACCCATAAATATTATGATTTAACTCAGTAGTTTTATAAGAAGGTAGTATCTTGTTGCAGAATTGTATCAGTGTTCAAATTTAGCAAATGAACAATCTAAAATGCTCTGCAGATTTATGCTGGCATCCAGCGCTCTAACGCAAAATCTGAAGTTTAGAAAATTATCCGTAGTTCTATGTAGAGTGAATTACAAGACTTGCAATGTTAATCCCTGGAATCAGATTTTTTTGTTGTTGTTTTAAAAAGATTATATCCAGAGCTTGCCTTGTTGCCTATCAAAAACCCAATGATTATTTGCATAGCTAAAGACATGATATAGATGACTAAGAGCTTTATTTATCACATATGTAAAGCTCTGCCAGAGCCAGGATCAAACTGATCCTGACTCAACAGATCTTTATTCTATCCATGTTGCAGAACATATTTGAATCAGCAAATGATATCAAAGCACATTATAAGAACATACACTACCTCTCGTGTAAAGCAGACATCATCAGCAGAAGAAAAGCAGAAACAAAAAGGGACACTGTACAGAACACAAAGTGATGGAGGTTTAAAAAAAAAAAAAACCAACAGGTAAATGAGAAGAGAAAGCAGCAATTTGAGTAAATACATGTAAAAGACAAAGGGGAAAAAATTGGACTGGAAAAAAAAAAGCCTTTGGGTAGGCTCTTCTCTGAGCCCTCACCAAGCATACACATTTTGTCGCTTGCTTCCACCTTTGTGTAGATAAATGCTCCATCAAAATGCCACTTTTTTCTCCTCTGAATCTTTTCATCATGTTTGCCTGCTGCCTTTGCCTCACTTACTTCAGCGAGCTGACATCTGTTCTCATTAGCTATTTTACTGCTACCACAAATAGGGTTTCCCTTCCCCCAAATCTGTTGTATCTTGACATATATGAAAATTCTGAGCTATCTTAGTACAGACATTTTTTCACTTAAGTGTCTAGCACAATGGGTATGAGATTTTGCTGAGAAATTTCTAGATAATAACACAGACATTTTATATATTTATACATGCACACATATATATGCACGCAAATGCATGGAATAAAGTGAAAAGCAGTAATGCAAACAAGATCTTACAGCATCATCCCCTCTACATTCACTCCACAAAGCGCATTCACACATGCACCTTTTAATCTTCAGGAAACAAAGAAGGGAACAACCCAGACAGGACGCTAAAGCTTTCATAAACCAACTACTCACTTTGGGAAGCAAACCAACGCTTTTCAGGTAGAGCTGCGGTAGGTATCTAAATGTGACCCCGAGCGTTGTCCCATGTGTAAGAGAAAGGGCCAGGTACAAATCTGGGAGACACATGGACAAGCGGCTGGGTCGCTGGTTTGACTGGACAGACCAAGGGGAGGAAGGAAATGAAAGGCAACTACTGAAGCAGGGCACAAGTTGTACAGGCACTTAAAAGGAGAGCCCAAGGTTACTTTCTCATGTAAGACGCTACCAAAAGGACTTTGCTTTTGCAAAGCAGCGGCCTTTCAAGGGTGATTTCTGCACTGGCATTTGGGATATGCTGAAGAGACCAAGTAGTTTGTCTAAATATACAAAGAAAGACAGACTGCAGCTGGAGAAGAAGAAAATAAAGGTCCTGCCTTCACATAGCAAGATAAATTTTAAAATCTGTTTCTGACAGCTGTGACCCAGAGGAGATAGGAAGGGATAGAAAATGGTATCACTTGCCATGAGCCTGAGGAATCAGTATAGTTATTAACAAAGCAATGGGTATTTCCTAATTTCTTACCCTCCACCAGCAGAAGCAAGCTTTTACTGGAGAATAAGCTCACAGCCAATGACTGAATTCAGTAGAATGAAATGGTAGGCATAACTGAATTAACGACATAGTTTGGCATTGCCAACATCATTCACAACTGCTTACTAATTAATAAGTAACACTTTAATCTGACAGGAGTGGACAGCTTAAAGACAAGGAATAAACATGCATCAAGTCTGATCTATGGGTATGTCACATTTCGCTCGCCTTTGGTCAGACCCTACAAAGATTCAGGCACATCCATAAATGTAGTTCTTGCTCTTGGTTCCCATTCAGTACACCAAAAAGGGAGGTACAGCACAGGTGAAAGAAAGAGCTTTTAATGCACATTTTAATCTACATAATTGTACGCTATTTTCATTGTGTTCATTTAAACGTATTTTGATTCTTTATTCTAGTTGGATTTAAACTACTAATAAAACTGACTGTAACTAGGTAAATATTTCCTGCTTATTACTTTGCTTGCTCGTAGTTTGGAACAGATTCTAATACACAATGCAGTGCAATGCTGCCCCAGTACAGCATTGTAAAGCGCAGAAACAATATACGTGAAGCAGTTTATCTTCTTGCTTTGAGCAGGATCAACTATACTTTGGCCAACCCACTATGTTACTAATTTCCAATAAGGGGAATCCTGCAATATCCCCCATCTTCCTCCAACATTTAACCACTCAGTTTTCCCCCAACATCCCCAATGTCGCATCATTTTTTCTGCAGTGAAGTTGACTTCTCTTCATCATTCCCCAGGTGGCCATAAAGAACAACTTAACCATTCTTGTCCCCTCTTTTACACCACTTTTGTATTGAAAGACTGGTATCACGGCCTCCTTAGTATGTTTCTCTCTTCTATACCAAAACAAATTGAGTTTTGTCAACTCTTCCTTACAGATTTATGGGTTTTTTTCCTAAGCTTATTATCCTTCTTCCTCCTTGGGTGGTCTCTAGTCTGTATACATCTTTCTTCAGGCACACAACATGAAATTTCAGGAAGGAAAATTCAGTTTATATATTAAGGAAACCTCTCTAAATGTAGAGGTCTGTGAGAAACTGGAATAGGTTATCAAGGGACACAGCAGAGATTTCCACACTGGAGATCTTCAAGAAGAGATGAGAGATGTGTCCATCAGGAAGGACACACGTACCGCTAATCCTACCCACCGACACAGGAACAGCTTCATAAAGTTGCCTCATCTCCACCACCCTGACCAGCAGTGCTAAAAACCAGACACAATCATCAGGCCCACGCTTGCCAGCTCTGACAAGAACAGAATAATGCCTTAGTCTCAAACAAGATTTGCCTATTTTTGCAACAATTTTACATCGCTGACTCTAAATTTAACATACAATCATCCTGTAACCGTGCTGCTTTCTTCACTGCAAGCTCAGCTGCTCTCAGGTATTTCATCCTTGCACACCTCAGCTTGCACTTCTCAACCCTCTGCACTTTACTGAAAACGCCATCGTGTTGGTTTCAGACACTAGAACTGAAGATGCTTTTGAATTCTGATTCTGGCCACAAAGGAGAATTTCCAAGTTTGCAGATTTATGTATTTGCTCTCTACTTTGTTACGTAAGTAATTAGTAAAATCGTAGACCCAGAATTGACCCTCAACAGGACCCTATTTCATATGCCCTTCCAGCGTGACAGCAAACCACTCACAGCTACTTTTGGAGAATGCTATTTCAAGTAATTACGTGCCGACTTAATGAGAAATCTTATCATATTTTAATGAGAATTCCATATTTCCTTCTGATTATACTTACAGCTAGAGATTGAGGGGTGAAATACAAACACCTACAGGGAGGTGGCACCTTGCGACAGTGCTTGCACACACCTCATGGAACAAGATCGGGTTCCACTGCGGTGTGCTGGCTTTTGCAGGCAGGATTCAGGGCTGTGGATCCATAGCCACAGAGATCTGCTCGCAGGGATGGCCTCTGTAGCACGGATAAAAGCAGCAGCCTTGCAAAGCTGGCAGGGAAGCCGGCACAGTTGCCTCAGAAAAACTAAGGTGAAAGCCCAGACCAAATCTTGTGTATTTTGAGGTCTGACTCAAAGATGAAGCTCAGGTTACCTACCTGTCTGGTGAGTGGGACAGTGATGTCCACAGCAATCAAGAGGAGGTGGCACTGGAGACAGTATGGGGAGGAGACAGAGGGAATTAATCCCTTTTTTAGCCATGCCGAGCTTCAGGTTTATGCATTTGTGAAGAGATAGCGGACAAAAGTGACAAAAGAAAGCTGAGTTCCAAAGTGCATTTTACAGGAATATTTAGGTTGTCAGGGAAAATGTCTAACACATTTGCTTGTTTCTCAGCAATCCTCAAAGTGATAATTAATTGAAAAATAACAGTTTCATAGGGGTACTCCTCCCTGTGTGGGAACAACTTTTACCAAATGCCAATTAGTGGTTTCCTGTTAAAAATCAAATCAAGCTGTTTTTGATAAAGCTTTTTAATGAGAAATGGCTAAAATATGAAAATTTCCCCCACATATATTTCATATAAAATCCCAAATTGACATAATACAATCTCATAGCTAACATTTTTGGTATATAAAACTCTCTCTTGTACTTCTTTGTTAATTTCAAAAGAAATGTATTTACTAAATATTTAAATCATCCAATAAACAAAGCCTTAAAAAAAGCTTACAAAAGAAAATTATAATGTTGATGAAAGCCAATCTTAATCAGCCCTTTTCACATGCTCCCAAAACTTAGATTTTACTGATTATTTATTCATTCTTCAAACATACGGCAAATTCCATGATTTTTGAGCTGTGTTGCCTACTAAATGCACCAATACTTTTGACTATTCATCAAATAGATTTAAAGACTAGCAGTAAAATACCAACAACGAACACAAAGATTAGGTCACCTACAATTCCAGTATTTGTCGCCTACAACTTTAAGACACCTGCTGCAATGAAGACATCAGCAGCTTGAACTGCTGCTAGCATTGGTAATAATTTGGTTAAAAACAAAGTGACGGAAACTTTGGAGAACAGATTTTGAAATCTTCCACTGTACCAGACTGAATGATCTTGGCTATCATCACTGGTTTCTGCCTTGTGCCAAGTGACAACCTTCCTCCCAAGACACCCGTTCCCGTCCAACCTTCTGCAGGCGTTCCTCGTCCAAGTCTTCTCTCTTGCTTTTATTTGGGTTGATACCCAATGCTAAGTCTGTTGCATGATTTATGTGCCCTTCATCCTGACCATAACACTAAGCCACCTCGATTCTCCCAATATAGTCCTCCAGACATGTACTGCATGTGAAATTTCCTCTTTGTATTTACACTGGAAACACAGGTACTCAACGAGCTTTTCAGAGTTTTTCAAAAGCATTGATATGTAAACTCTGCTGCAGCACCTCTCATCCCATATCTTGAGTGCTCACGCTTCCACTCCATGCTGAAGAGTGTGCCATGCTTTAAACGCTTCATTTTTGTTCTTCCACCACTATTACTAGAACTCAGCTTGGTAAGGGCTGCACTTCCCTCTGTGGTCTTTCTGGTTACGTCGTAACGCACCACATCCCCACTTGTATTTTTCCCAAGTAACAAAAATGTTGAGATATTTCCATCTCCTCACCTGTACGATTTCCATATCTCCAGTTTTTATCAACTCAGATTTCTCTCAAATGACCTTATTTCTAATACATTCAATACTGCTTGTCCGTCCCTCATCTTCTAGAAATCAGCTACCCCACTTCCCGGAACAGCAATGCTATCTGTGAAATACAAGCTGGCTGTTTATCTTCTGCAGTCGTCTCAGCCATATTTTTCACCATCCAGTTCATGATTACTCATTTAAAAAAAAAAAAAAAAAAGAAGAAAGAATACAACCATGTTAATCTCCTGCTTCAATAAATCACCCTGAACATTAGTGAAACACTCTGTATGTGACATTAACCACCTTTCCAGGGAAAATGCATCTCTGCAATATTACCCATATGTATGAGCTGAACACCTGAACCATGAAACCAAGTATCTCCTTGTGACTGACAGCATGGCACATGTCTAAATTCTCCTCAAGTTGAAGTAGTTGTGCATGAAATGCCAGTAATGACTAAAATTGACACACGTCTCTCTAAGACGATGTCTATATGACGTGCCTGAATGTGCTTGGTCCATGTGCAGACAGACCCAGAAGCCACACATCAGCTTCCTCAACTCCCTTCCAGTACAACAAGTGGATGGTGTTGAGGTCAGGAGAGCCGCCCCACATCAGTATCTTCTCTGCTCCCTACTGACAAATCCCTTCAACTCTCCATTCAGGGTGGACTGGTCCTGTGAGCTCAGTTCTACAGTCTTTCTCCTCTTGCACCTTCTGCAGGGTGTATTACGCAGGGAAGATGATTTCCAGTACTAAAACGTTACAGCGTTGGGAGAAATGGGAAAACTGATGGTAGAGAATCACAAAAGCACACAAATCACCAGCACCAACCTGCAGGAAGATGCGTGGTACTGGGTGGCTCAGGAATGCTCTGACCAGTTCACCTTCATCTTACCTTCCTCTTTGTTAACCACCGCCTTCTTGCCCATTGTGTGTTTCTAAGGCTTAAATGTGCCCAACATTTCCTTCATAACCTGCTGTGGATTGCTCTTTCTACTAACACTGAACTCCAAAGTCTGCTTTTTGAGCCAGGGATCCTTGCCACTTTCTCACACTTATTTTAGCAAAACACAGATACAAGGCATGCACTTGGGAATTGGGGGGGGGAAGCAGGAAATAAGTTTTACAACAAAATATAAGTTACTAAGGTAATTCGGAAGCAAAGTACATATGAGAGGACAAGGGGAAAGAACAACAGATTCACGTGCTAAGGCACAATCTGTGATTGAATAATTTTTTCTTGTGACATTACTGGAGTAAAACCACAGCTCTAGAGTCAATGTAAAACCTGTGAAGTGCTGAAGTAGCTGACAATCAAAAAAGCAACACAATGACAGAAGAAAGAGCACATGACGTGCATAGTCTTAGGATCATTGCTTCTTCAAAACATACGTCACACAGAGGACAGAGATACAGAATAGCTCATTCAATGAAGATCAGCGACATCAAAATCTAAGAAGTCTTTTTGTACGTGGAATAACATTTTCACATTTTCTTTGATTTGCACACAAATTATCGAGCTTAACTCCACTTACCTAATATTAATCATAGTTGGAAGAGTCCTGGGACAGTCACACAATCCATCCTCTTGCTCAGACCAGAGCCAACTGTACCCTCATCACTTCTGACACATTTGTCTTACCTGATCTCTAAGACGCCCGATGACAGACTCCCCATCTTCCCCAGACCATCTATTTGAGTGCTCCCCTGGCCTTACGGTAACAGATACGTTTCTGTTTCCTCACTTGCATCTTCCTTCATTACTTCTTGTCCTGCTTTTCACAGACATGGAAAGCAGATCATCTCCTTTTTCTCTTTACCAACGCTTGTTGCTCCTCTCCTCAACTTTCCTGCCAGCCTTTTTTCGCACTAAACAGTACCAAGTAATTCAACTTGTCCCCACCAGTCAAGTTTTAAAGACTGCTGATCATTCCCATTGCTCTACTCCAGGCTCTTCCAAATTGGTCTACAGCACACTTGCAGGCAACTAATGAGGGTTTTAACAAAAAACCACTATTCAGCATAGCGAGCCCACCATACTTCGGTCAAGGTTGTGTCAGGCACGGTAAATTAAATCTTCACACCCTCTTACTCAGGTGGAAACTCTCTGAAGCAATGGCTTGGCGGAACCGAAAAGGCCAAGTTCCTCCTGCTCCTACAGCTCCTCGCAGTGATGGGGAAGTGAGTAATGGAAACGCACCACCACAGAGGGAGGTTTCAGAAGAGCTGTGGCGATAACCAGCAGCTCTGGAAAGAGGAATGGGAGACACAGGCATGCTTTCATAGCAGGGATTACACTTTTACTGTGGGGAAGAGTAAAAAGGATATGGACTTAGAGCACTGTGGAAGGAAGCATGACAATTTGGTGATTCAGGAAAAAACAAAACATCACCAAGGGCTGTGTGTAACAAATTCTGGAAACACTGAAGCACTCCGGTCTGCTCCAGCATGATGAGACAAAGCAATAAACAGAGGTGTTATGGGCTTGATGCTTTTGTGCATCTGTATGAGCAATAAAGATAAACAGCAATTCATTTCAGGATCCTCAGGAATACAGTTTCTTAAATTTAAATGCCCTACAAGACAGAGAAGTGGCGTACCAGGGCACAGGGGAAAAAGGGGAGTCAGCTTTGGTCCTGGGGAGTCAAGATGCAACAAATGTCATCTACCCTGGGAGCATCCTGGAGGTGAAAGCTGGAACCTTGATAACAGACAGAAAAGCTTAAAAGCTCATGAGCACTGCACAGGGGAACCATGCAAGCCAGCCAGCGAACGCCTGGCAGAAGCATCCAAGCAAGAGCTACTGCTGTGCTTCAGCTGTATCACCTAACAGCAGCACAACGGTGGGAGATTTTTTTGCACCTCTTCTGGGAGGACCTAAACCTCTCTCCATTTTGTGTTTTGAACTAAAGCAAGACACCACGTATAGAATACGAACCGCTCAAGGGAAGGGCAACCTCTGAGCCTGTATACTGCTGAAATCAGACAAAACCCCATAGAGTCTCCACGTACAGTGCCGCCACGTGACATGAGGCAGGTTGGGGCACGTACTCCCAGCAGGAGCCCAGAAAAGTTGCAGCTCCTTTGCTAGGCTGGCAACCAAGGGTGTTTTGCCATGAATGGTATAATGGAGCGTCCAGCAGATAAAACAGGGAAGTCTGGAGTTCAGCAGACCCGTGCCAGAAGCCTGAAAAGCCGTTCCTGGAGAAAAGACAAACGTTGCTGGCAGCTGGGTACTCGTCAGAAGGCAGAGCTGAAACCAGTAAAACTTGAAAAAATGAAGGAGGACTGAGAACATGAACCTGATTAGGAGTTTGATCAAAGATTGCTGGATGCCAGCTATGTGCTTTTGGACTACTGCGGTGCGTCTTCTTGAGCTGCCTTCACATATGAAATAAAATCATCAGCAAAATGCAAAGTACAAGGACACGCTTTCAATATTGTTTTTTAATCAATGCCTGAGAGATTACTCTGACGTTACCCACCCTCTCCAAAATTCTGCATTTTTAATCGTCATTCTCAAGTAGTTTCTTAACAGTTGTGGCAAGTGACTGTTCTAATAGTTACCTACAATATTCCTGAGGATGGCTAAGTTGAAAATTTAGAGGGTCACACTGAGAGCAAGGCAAGAGCAGTATCTTGTAATGTGGAGGAAGGCAGACACAAAAGTAGGAAAAGTTCATTGCAGAACAAATTGGCTCCCACAAGATCTGAAATAGCAGGATGAACTGGGTTTTTTTTTAAATATGTATTCACGAGGTGTGGGGCGGTGGTGCAACAACAGCAGCACCTTAAGAACAACTGACCCTTACTCAGGCAGAAAGATGTCCTCTTCTGAAGAGTCATCAACACGGACTCCATGCAGCAACACAAATTTCCCTGCTGATTCCTCTTATGAGTACATCCATGAGACACTTTGGGAGACCTAACAAAATCACAGCACAAGGTGGCATGGTTGCAGGCTACGTCTTAAGGTTACATTACTTGCTTGGGCTCAATATACTGTACATGCAAATAAAAGTAGGTAAATCAGTGCTTCACTTCTCTGCCAAGAGAAACCATGGATTTTAACACAATCTTGTAACTTCATGAATTTCTAACAGAAATGTTTTTGAAATCGTCACACCTAGAAAAATATGAAAGTTCTTTGAAACAATACTAATGATAACCTAGACATCGGTAGGTACGACAACTAAGTTGTCCAGCTCAAATGCAAGAAAAATTGACAACATGAGGTTTTCCTTCACAAAACCCACAAGTAACTTCAATATACTGCTGTATACTGGTAAAAGTCTCTTGGAAGAACTGACAGAAATCCAGCTGAGTGTTTAAGTCAAAAAAAAAAAAATTGACTAGATTCCCTCAGAAGAAAATGCTACATAATAAATGCAAATAAAAATGCAGTAAAAGTTAATGGGCATTTCAAAATACTTTGCAGTTAAAGTTTAAATGAAAAATAAAAGTTAACCATACATGTACAGAAAACTGCTTTCGTTTCTTACACACAGGGGTTTTTTTTCCTTTCAGATTTATAAAACCTTAGTTAATAGAAAGTTGGTAGAAATCTTTAAAGAAAACCAAGAGGATACATTTTTGCTGTATTTAAGTTTATCTTTGTTTTCAGCTTTCTAATATTCGTGGGTTTTTTTCTCCTCGTTTTCTCCCTACTGCTTTCTTTTTCTCAAAAGATAGGAACAACGACAATATGAACCACATAAGCTGCAGTAACCGAAAATAATACAGCAGTTTTAAATCCCTACTAGTATGAGTTATTGAACAGAAAATGGAAAGCTGTGCAAAAAGGTGACGGACTGTATCTTATTACTGATTCTCTCATTTAATCTATTTTTCAGATTACTGAAACATTTTAACGTGTCAAAAATAGGGATACTTGCAAGTGAAGACTACAAATCACACACAGCATCTTGCGCATGAAGTGTCTCACATATGTAAATGTACGCAAACCCAAGACTCAAATTTCACAGGCAGTCTCTGCAGACAGAGCGATGGACTATCTAATTTGCAAGGTGAAATCTATTTTATTTCCCTTCGATATCCAAAGGGTACTTCAGCAAGCTGCTTCTCACTGCTGAGGGAGACCAGTACCGGTAAGTCTCAGCAGTGTTTTATACAGGAGCCAAGGCAGGAAAGGATTGTGCTCCTACACGGTACAGACCTCTCAAGACTTTTTTTGTCCCCTAAGTATGTACGGCCCATCACATGGCAGAAGAGGGATCTTCTCTGATCACGCAGGGGAAGAGGGAGGGATGCCTGGTCACTAGGTCGCAACAGAGGGGCAAGGATTAACCTGCCGACGAAAGCGGGGGGTGGTGGGTGGGGGTCCCTTCATGTAAAACATTTCCCTTCTCCAGGCTTTAGCAGAGTGAGGCACGCAGCAGGAGCAAAACCAGGAGGCTCCGTGCCACCCTGGTTGCAACGCAGCACCCCAGGGGCTGCTGTGAGCCACCAGCTGCACCAAGCAGGCAGCTGGTTCTGGCATAAGAAACCATGCTGAGCACCAGTGTGGGACTGGGGGGGGTGGCTCGCTGCGACAGCCCCCAGCCCAGGACAGACACTACTAAGGAACAGCAGTATGAGGTGGGAGTCAAATGAAAATGTCTCGTGTGGAAGTGTGAGACTCGACAAATCTGATCACGGCGTATGCTGGAAGAAACTTCACAATTCATGAAGTCATTCTGGTCCATAATTAACTGAAAATTAATTACAGAATCTTGAAAAGAGCATAAAGCATAAATGGGCCAGCATACCTTCATAGTGCAGTTGCTCACTCTGAATCGCTTCCAATAATTAAGTCTAGCATATGGCACCGGAGTTAAAAAAACCAAAAAACAAGAAAACCCACAAAAAAACCCCGAAACACCACCACCCCCCAAAAACCCCCAACAAACAATGATTCCCCAAAAAGTTTTGGAGTCCTGCTTGCCAAAGGGGTATGTCTCTCTGCAGTGCGCACACATACTTTCTAGAAAGGAGAAGGATGAATTAACGTGGTATTTGGCAACTTCAGCTTTGCAGAAATTACAGGTTGCAGACGCTTCTTATAAAATCAAAACAAAAACTGAGAAAAGAACATCATTAGGTAAACTATTTGCTGACTTAATGAATAATTTTCTAAATATTATTAGAGGATATAAGAGCTTGGAAAATGCTCCAATTTTTCAACAAACAAAAGGAGGAGGTAAACAATAAAACTGCCAAATTAATTTGGTTGAGCATTCATGAAAAGGTGTATTTTGTATCACTGAATTACACGTATTTTCTTAAAGGTGCTTAAAGCACGGCATGCTGCCACACATCAAAATATTATTTTTTTTAGAAAAAACAATGTTAGCATGCTGGGAAATAGAGGATATGCCATCAAAATGAACCTGTAACACTTTGACACAGTAAACAAAAGAAAGAACGCTTCAAAAATATTGAGAAAGAATATAACCGAAAGGAAAAAAAAAACAACCACAAACAAAAAAAAGAAGAAAAAGATCAGTAGATTAATCGTGGATTGTGCAAAAATGTGCTGCAGGAAACATGGGAACGCTCTTTCTGATTTCCAGTTTTCCACTACAGAGATTAATATCTTCAGTAACAGTCGGAAGATAATCACAAACTTTTAAATTATAAAATTTGCTTTATAAACCCCCTATGGCAGCAACCAGGAGGAGCTGGGTGGCAGCCTGGGGTCCTTCACTCCCATTTATAGATGGGAAGAGCTGCAAAGGAGAATCAAGTTCTTTTCCAGCCCACAGGAGACAGGACCTTGTAGCCTAAGGCAACATTTCTTCTAGATCCACTGGAGTTTGGTTTTGTTTTTTTTTTTTAAAAAAAATGAGGGGCTAAAACATTATAATTATGTACAAGTGGAAAAGAAATCTTCATGGCTTCAGCAACTTGTACACACTTCAGCCCTGAGCTATGCTTATGACCCTTTTGCATATCATCTTACTCTGTTTCTCATGAACCAAACACATAGGTATCTCTGATACAGTTGGGTTTTTGTGTTTGCCTTTGCTTCCAGTTGGAGGGCAAGAGCTTAAACTAGATCTGCCGCACAAAGAGCACAGCACTGCGCACTGTGACTCAGCTAGAGAGTACTAGGTTGCAAATAGGACTTAAACTAAATTGCATTTATAAATTAATTTTCCTCCAGCTCCTTACTGATCACATTGCCTAACAAAATACTTGCACATTTTGCCTGTAAATCCAAATTAGAAACAGGTACAAGTCCATTTTTATTGGATTAATGTATATTCTTGGCAAAACTAGGCTGACCACCTGAAAACTATAAGTTACAATGTATCTTCATAATAACATGAACATATTCAGTCTATTCAAGCTAATTGTGAAGAAATGTAATTTAATACTGAACCTTGGAAATTTATATTAAGAGAAAATAACTGTTTTCAAATACGTATTAATCTCTCTTCTTGCTGTTTCTACCTCCTTTTTCATGATGATCTCCACCATATCAGAAACTCCCTGCAACAGCACACAGGAGTTCCCAACACTGCGTCCGAGATGCTGTGCTGCTCCTCCGTAGATGCCCAATGTAAAGCTCACCACTAGAGAAGAAGGACGGCCTAAGCAGCAAACAGCCTGAAGCTGCTAACGTTTCCTCCCAGACCTGGGCTGGCTCAAAGCCCAAAATGTCCGTTAGCATCGTTTGGCAGTCCTTGGGACTCTCCAACAGTAACGCTGCGGGCACTTGACCTCTCTGTGGCAGTTCCCTGGCCTTTTCTCTCCTGGACCATGCAGAAGACACCATATTGCAATGACATCCAGAGCCGTTCCCCCACTCTTTCATTCGTGGCAGTGATGGAAGGACTTTGTTATGTCATTTTAGCTCCTTTACACCATATTGCAATGACATCCAGAGCCGTACCCCCACTCCCTCATTCGTGGCAGTGATGGAAGGACCTTGTTATGTCATTTTAGCTCCTTCACATGGCATAAGGGGATCAAATCAGGAAGGAGAATTTCACCTTAAGTTTCTCTACATGAAGAAAATCACCAAAACGGCTAAACCACAAAGCTCAATCGCACGCCAGCTGTGAGCTGCAGAGGCAGACTTGGCCTTCTAGGTCATTAAATACAGCTCACTAATTACAATTTCGACCAGACTACCAAGCTCCAACACAAGAGAAAATTTTTCAATACATTCCTCATTTACAGTATTCCAGCCAATATACAAAAAATAAAGCAAGCCCCTCAAGCAAAGTTTACCCCCTTCCCTTTTTTTTTTTTTCCCCGCAGATGACACTGTGTGAACGCATCCTTTGAAACACCCCAGGAAGTCGCAGTGATGAACTCGTGACACTGCAGACAAAGCGTCACGTGTCACCGTTTCAAAAGGTTATCAAGTTGGCTGGCAGCTCTGTATTTTGCTAGAGTCCCAAGCACACAGGGCCATCCAGGACGGCAAGCTTGCAGGGAGCTCTGCCGGCGCTGCGCAGGGCATGGCCACGGAGGATGCCCTGCACCAGCCGCTGGTGGGCTGCAGCAATATTTCCAGCACTCCAGGGAGCTGGGCTTTGCGCTCCAACACACGTTTTCAGCATCTTTTTTGGGGGGAAGAAGGAGCTACTACCATGGAGCTCCTCTTTCATCAAATACAGGTGCCATTCTGCTTCCCCTGCTAGATTCGACAGTGCAGATCAAAATCAAGCGAAAGCTGTCTGCCCCCAGCATGCCACAATCTGGCCCCATTTTCCTTTAGGAAGCAGAAATAAGGGACCTAAGGGGCAACACAGCATCTCAAAATTGGGGAATAGGTTGAAAGAGGTCTTAACAGGGCTACTCTCTCCAACAAAGTAAGGAGTGGCTTGCTTGAGTATTTCTGCCAGGAGACAAGACAGAAAAAGAAGTCTGGGAGGTGGAAAAAGGTACCAGGCAGCAGGCAGGAACCAGGATTTTGCATATAACCTATGAAAGACAAGCAGCTAAATCTGTCTGTAGAACTAAACTAAGCTACTGGGAGAATAGGTCCAGGAGGGTAAAAAGCAAACTGCGAGAAAGGAAACGATTTGGAGGAATTAATGTGACCATGTTCTAATTTTCTGGAACAGTGAGAACACTCTAAGGGAAGGGTCACCCTGTGCATCAGGGAAAGGACCTGCAGCAGCATCCAAACCCCCGTTTCACAGACAACATAATAAACCTAGGAGTGGTGGGAAAAAGTGATTTGTAATACAATTTGCTCAGGTGATGACTTGAAACAAGATACCCACTGAAGCACAGCCAGAATTGTGTAGACATTGCAATTGAAGAATTAAAACAAGGGAAAAAAACTATTATAAGTTTCGCTATCATATTGTTTTCAAAATACTTTTGAAAATTATTAAGAAAAGGTTTTGCCTTTTTGTTGTTAGTATACGAACGATGGAGTAATATCATCAAAATTATTGCATGTCCCAACAGTCACAGAAATAAATCAATATAAATGTTGATTAAGCAACAAAAGACGTTGAGAGGTTTCACTGTGTGTGAATTTGCTTTCATGATGGTGTAAAATTTTTTTTCGGTATTTGAGAGAATGCTCATCACCAAAAAAAAGCAAGCAATACTTGAAACCTTAACACTTTTAGCTGGATGAAATTCCACTAAAATTACTGTCATCATAAAACACCCACTTTCTTTTTTCTGAGCTATAAAATACGTATCTCCAAAACCTGATTTAGAATGACAATAGAGTTTATTAGCTATTAAGCACTTCTTCAGGATAATTCCACCTTAAACTTTTGAGATTATGCAGCTGCCAGAACTATAAAAAGTCTGCACATTTCCCATGCTTTTGCCTAATCAAATTAAGAGACCAAACTATTAATATTCTGCTTACCTCCTAAATTCATTCCAGCTTGCAGACATTTCTGTAATCGACAGGCTGGGCAGTTCTTCCTCCGAATCTTATCAATTATGCAGTCATTCCTTCCCGCACACAGGTAATTGTGCTGTCCTGAACGAACCAAAACCAAAAGGCATTATTAGAGGATGTATTTACATAATTCCAATTTGTTCTTCTCTGTTGTTCCGCAGTCATTTTGAGCTTCTTAGTAATGCAGACATTCTCAATCTCATTCTTTAGCCTTCCCAATAATCTTAGTAAGACCCATGACAAGGCACCATGAGCACCTCTGCCGTTTAATTTGATCTCATTCTTTAGCCTTCCCAATAATCTTGGTGCCTTGTCATGGGTCTTACTATGAGCACCTCTGCCGTTTAATTTAGGAAGAGTTTTGATGTGTCACTCACAAGAGAGCTCTCAGTACTTTTGTCTAAGCAAGACTGGATTTTTTCTTTTTGCGAAATACAAACGACTGGTTTGAGCTTTTTCAAATCTTCTTACACGCGCCATATCACAGAGCAGCCCAACAACTCAGTTTTGGTATAAAACCAGGGCCCATTCTCATGCTAAAGAAGTTCACAATCTAAACCAGAAATGCAAAGTAGAGGTTAACTTTCCCAATACACTCCACTCTCTACAACCAGTTCACCAAGTGCTTGATTTCTGATTTAATCAGTTACCTCCTATACAGCAGAAGGTTTCTGAAGGGTTTACCCAAACAGGCTTAAATCACAGCCGCATCATTTCAAGTCCTGTGAGGCCCCGCAGAAACACTCCTGAGGAAACAGCAGGTATTTAACACACAACATTTAGCAGAAGGGAAATACATGGCAACCAGGGAAACAGGCCGGCATTAACTACTTGGAGACGCAAAAGGCGCTTTGCTTCATGGTAGGAACATAGGTAGAGCAAACAGATGCAGGGTATCAGATGAGGACACTACCACGTGGACTTTTCAAAGTAAGGTGCTTGAATTTGATCTGGATGAATAAAGGAAGCCATGAGGGGCTGGCGCAGCGTGACAGGAGAAGCAAGAGAAGAAGATTATTTTAGCTGCCCCAATCCAGAGGTGGTACACGGGGATCTGGGGCGGCCAGAACAAATGGTCTGCAGCAAACGCAACAAAAAGCCATGCAGACGGTTTCTAGAGGAAGGATGAAAGGAGAGGACACAGCACAGAGAAGTACAACAGACCGTAAGGCAAGCTGCAGGATTTGTCAGCATGTGAAGTTGAAGACAACAGTTCTGTGTAAAATACAACAGTGTGTTGCAGGCTTACATAGTGGGCACTGTAAGAACTACCAAGTCTCAGGGACAGGCATTTTAGACGTAAAGTAAGAACCTAATTACTCCGTGAACTAAACACAAGTTCCTAACAAAGATGTCTGGTGTGCAAGGTAGAGGGAAAAAAAAATAATTCAGATTGCAAATGCAATAACACCAACCAGTAACCAAGTAGAGACACTCCTAAGGAGGTCGTGAATGAAGCAGGTGAGCTATGCAGAAACCCAAGAGTTGTACAAATGACGTTCAAGTTGACACCAACGACCGAAGCAAGCACAGCCGTGGGTGGGGAGGAGAAGCCCGGGGAGGGCTCAGAATCAAGAGTTGCACTGAAACGCACAGGAGGTCAACGCGTGCGGGGAGCAGGAGCAAAGATGCAGGTTTGATAAGGGGACAGAGCTGCTCTTAGGACGAGAGGTATAAGATATGTGTGCCAAGATACTTTCCACGATACACACATGTTTCCTAGGGGAAAGACAAAGAGAAGATTCATGGGACACAGGAGACCCGACTTCTGCTTTGGGCTCTTTCAGGAATTTGCCTTAAAACTTCAGAGAAGTCATTTTCTATCTCCGCATCCGACTTCCCTTTACCCTTACCCAGTGTTATCTATTTAGGCAGTGAAACGGAAGTTTGGGCTGTTTCTTGCATCTCTTCACTGAGCATCTCACGCAATGAGAACCGATCGTGTTTGAGTAAGCAAAGTGTTACTGTAATATCACAAAGGTCTCATCATTTAGATAATGCTTTAGAAATTTAAACAACAAGCAGATGGGCAAATCGGGGTTTTTATTGAGGGACCTTACCTAGCACTGCAACACAGATGAAAACCAATAAAACTTAGGCAAAATAATTCATGAATATGAGCTCAGGAAGTTCTATCAGGCATAAAATCAAGTTGTACAATATAGTGACAGCACCAGTATCTATCAGCTGGTATTTAAGTAGGCCTGCTAAACAACAGAAAGATAAAATATTCAGCTAATCACAAAATTAAAATCTGCTTATCACACAATGTTTACTTTATGATGTGATCTATACAAAAACCAGATACACAAGAGAAAAGTCAACTTAATTCCTATTTACATTTTTGCTCTGTACTGACTTGAGCACATCTCCTAAAGAAATATCACGCAGATAGCATGAAAGTAAGGTTAAAGTAGAAAACAAAAGCGTTTAAAATAATGATATACCATATAAAGATGGTTTATATGCCCTTACAAATATCGGTATACTATCTTTTTGTGGTGAGGAGGGAAAAATGGTTATTTTCTGCTATGAGTGCAAGAACGATTGCTCAGTGCTCATACAATGTCCTTTGTACATCACAGAGTACTGCAATACCATTTTTAGGCTTCCACAGGCGGGTGCAGGCTATTAATATGACAAGTCAGCTCTAGCACTGCAAAACGAACCCCATCGCAGAACTACCCTGAAGGCAGTTTGCTCTACAAAATTGTACACCTGCTAAGTCAACGTTTTTCGCTACTGCTTTCAAAAGTTAACGGGTTTATTAAAAAGAGATTAACATTTATGCACCCCCGGATAATTAACTGGGTCATGTTCTTAAGCATTGTGGAAATGTTTATTTGATTCAATCACTGTCACACTGTGACTTCATAAGAAATATTCCCACAATAGCAGAATACTTCTGTAAGTCACCCTTCAAATGGTTTAGGTAGCCTGCAATTATTACTTTCTGGTCTATCTACTCTAGACCAAATAATTTCAGAAAACATAACTCAGTAAATGTTCATCAGTTTTTGAATCATGCATCTCTGAATACCAATGTATGGTACAAGATCTGTAAATAGTTTTTCTAGTAAGCAAGGCAAAGTCTGTCCAAAAAGCAAATGTCTTCTTGTCAATTTTTTTGATTTCTTAAAAGAAAACTTAAATAACCACAGTCATCTTAAAGCTTACACTAACGGAATTAACTTGAAAACCCTTAAAAAACAGAATGGATCAGCATTTAGGCAAACCCTCTACGTAGGGTACAGCTACGAAATAATAATGAACAGTTTTTCATTCAAAAAGTTTATCATCTATAATGAAAAAAATGGCTTCAGATTTCCACGCACTCAAATACGGTACGTTTCAAATAAAACCAACTTTGTAAAGTAAGTTAGCAAAGCAAAGGCACTCATAATGAATCAGTACGTTCCATTTGTTTAGCACGAGCCTCACTCATGTCCCTCAACTTCAGAATCAAACCAAAAACCTACACATTTGAAATTGATGCAGCTTGCTCAAGACTTCCAAGGCTCTTCCGGATCTCAATGAGGTGATGGAGACCATCCTGATGTTTCTGTGGTGCTAGATATCCAACACTTTCAAGACATGTATCCATCTGCTTGTGTAGTTTGTGTTTAGCTTAATTCAGTTTAGTTCTTCTTATCCAGTTTAATCACCCACAAGTGGGCTGGAAAATGACAGAGCAGATATCCAAGTCTTGTCTCCCATGTGCTAAATACATTAAGATGAAAGTAATTCTTACATGTGCCACCATTAAGTGCACTTATACGAGCTAATTCCTGTTTCATCTAAACTACAGAGTTACAAAAGCTGCCAGGAAAATTTTCTGTTCAAAATAAATAATTAATAGGTACTACACAGTTACACACTAAGAAGAAATAGACATCTGTCCTATTCACAGCAGAGCTAGAGGAATATTTGAGTTTGCACTTTCCAGGTTATTGTGTCACCACATACCACAGAATGACACATCCAAATGTAGGCACATAAATACTTTAATGTTTCCAACTCTCACCTGCAAAGACTCTTTAATTCCCTGCTTTATAGGCTTACAAAAGAAAACAAAAAGGAAGCATTCATGAAATTCAATCTTCCCTCTTGCTACATTTTCTTGAACAAGCAGAATTCAGCAGTAAAGAAGGGGAGGAAAAAAAGCTGTTCTTATTTGGCCTATGAATTACTGCCAAAATAAGGCTGCAGCAGCAGTTGTGCCTTTCCCCAGTTTCAAACTCCAGCACAACGCTTGAGCCATTGGTCCCATCATCCCTAAGATGAGCTCATGTACGCGTGCAGGGCACTGCTGCGCTCTTCAAGGGGCCGTGGTACTTCCAGACATGTAAGGCTGCAATAGGAATGGGGTACAGATATTTGTCAGCAGTATCTCTGTTCCTGTCTAAGGCAAAATTAGAAAATGACAGAAATTTCTGAAATATTCCACACGTTCTATCTTCCTCCTAAAATTTTTTTTCTTCCCCAGGTTTTTGAAGTCTAAGTCAGGAACCGCAAATCATTAATGAGTCTTCTATATTTCTGCTCTCTTGCTAAAATAGCAACTACTATGATCAAATGTTAAATTTTGTAATGAAAAAAAAAAAGCATAGTGTTGGAAGAGGATCCAAAGACTGTTTAATTCAAGCCCACTCATGGAAGCATGATAAGACTAGCTTAACAGTTTGGCCAGGTGGTTTTGGTTTGTTTTTTTTTTCTTCCCCCCTTTCTCTAAATTTATCTTAAAACCTTCTGAGGAAAGGTATTCCACTACTTCCCTACAAGCCATGTGATTAGGCTAGAGATTAGCTGGCCTTGAAGCTCTGTTCTTTCCCTTTACATTTAACCCAAACGAGAATACTCTGCAACTGAAAGATATGTTAACACCCCCTCCAAGACATACAGAGTAATAGATTGCCACCTTCTTCCAACAATCTCACGCCTATCGAAAGATTTATGTTCCCCATCTCTCTGCTAAACAAATCCACTTCTCAATCTTTCCTCATAGGTCACGTTTCCTAAACCTGTCATCATTCCTCTTATTCTCTTCCAGCTTCTTTCATAAAAGAGAGTGCCCAAAAGCGGGTGCATTTTTCTTGCTGAGTTTCACCATCGCTAAGCCCAATAAAACCGTTACTTCCTGCATCCTGCACACAACAGCCCTGCTAACGCAATCCTGGACCAGATCTGGCTTTTGGCAATAGCATTATGTTGTTGACTCACGCTCGTTTGTGTGCCACTAACGCCCAGCTCCTTGGCCCTGCCTTCCCCGTGTTCTTTCCAGCTTTTACCTGGGCAGCCAACAATCTTTTTTCATCTGCTGGAGTTACATGCCCACTGCAACATCCCCTGGGAAAGGTAAGGGAAAAGTCCAAAAGCCACTCCGGGTATGACGTCTGAAACCGGAGCGTGCTTTGGGTCCCAAGACAAAGACGTGATTGAGGAAGCCTTGCAAAAGGACGGGAAAGTGAGAAAACAGGAGTGACAGCTAAGGACCAGACAAAGCAGAAGCCTGAAACAAAAACCTCAACTTTTAAAATAGCGTCTCACTGAAGCACATCAAAACGCATGTAAAATGCCCAAACTTTCCTTCTTCCTCCACAATGAGAATTAATACTTTGACTCATAAAATTGCAGGCAAAGTTGTCTTCTCCCTGCAGGCTGCCAGAACAGCCAAGCCTTCTGCCAGGGTTTGAGGAGAGAGGAGCTGGAAGCCACCACCAGCCCTGCCCTGCACATTGGAGCTAGGATCCCTTTTGTAGCTTCTGGGCTGGAATAAGGACTCCAAGTTCTCCCATATTTCCTAAGTGGGAAGATTGTCTCCATGATAACAACGATACACATAAAAAGCCTTACGGTGTGGAGTACCTACCGGCACCTGCTCAGCAGACGTGTATAGGTGTTAAACACTATCACCTGGGCATCCTTACTGCAGGGAACTCCTCTAAAGATCCTCCTGCTGCTCCTACCAGTATTTACCAGCATAACCACCCAGTTTACAGAAGTTACTCTAGTGAATAACACTAATGAATTAGGGCGAGAAAAAAAAAAAATCTAGGCTGAACGGCTGCAATTTTGCACTAAGTTTCCCTCAATTCCATAAACGTTATTTTATTGCGCGGCTCTGTCCCTTTCCCCTCCTGCCCCATCAGACCGCACGAGCCCAGCACCTGCAAACCCTTCTGACCTGGGCTACAGACCTGCCCTGCTGAAGGAAAGACAAAAAAACCATGCTGCAGAAAATCATCAGGATTTTCTAAGGGAGGCCTCTCATCTCAAGAATATCTGGTCAGCAAATAGAAGTTAACACTAGGATTTTCTGCTTTCTGCTATAGCCCTAATGAAGGGCTTTGCCTCTTACAGCAAGAAATCACATAATCTGCACATCCTAACCTCTCGTTTGTGCTCACTGAGCTATGTGATGTGTTCCTTTCATCCAGCTCCGAAACCTTCAGAGACTCTGTGAAATGGATGTTATCTCTGCAATCTATATAAGCTCTTTTAATTAATAAAAAGAAACTATTTCTACCTTTTAATGGCCAGTTGAGATAAATAAAATTACCGCCAAGACTTGTCACAATGATTTTCCACATACAGAAAAGGATTTTCTGTTTGACAGGAGTTGTATCGCACTATCAAGAAACAAACTGCATATACCTGAGGTTTTTATTTCACCATCTGCAGTAGGTAGGTACTCTCAAATAAATCAGCACGATAAGTATGATGATGAATCTCTTTCTAAATTTCAGTTTTCACAGAGCCTCTATTTCATGCAATTAAAAAAAAAAAAAAAAAGGAAAATGCCTGCTATTCAATGGCGATCAGAACTGCGTTTTCATTGAAAAGGTCCATTTGTTACACAGTTGAGGGCTTCTTTTTTTTTTTTAAAGCAGTTGACAACTGCCCAGCAACAGCAGCCTATGTTTGCAGGCACTATTTTCGGCTACATCACATGTCAATTACATAACCTTGTTTTACTGCTCTTGAACTGGTTCGAACAACCTGGGAAACAGATTCGGGCAGTCCCTCCCGGCCGGCCATCCGCATGCAACCCCAGGATCCGTCCCCTTGCTGCAGCTCCAAAAGGCTGCGGCCACGGCCAGTCCCTCTCGCCATAACTAGTTACTTATTGCTAGACCCACCTGAGACATTTGATAATTAACTTCCTCAGCTCTGTTTAAACCAGTCCAGTCTGACCACGGTAAACTAATAAACTTGATTCCTCGTGCTGAGATTTGTGTGTCGTGCAGAATAAGGTTGTAAATGCCACAGACAAGGCACAGAACTCAGATAGGAATATTGCCCCTTTATTTTATATAGCGAACGCTCGGGGTTTGTATTTTAGATATTAGTTATGAGATATTTAGATATCTAGATATTAGATATTTAGATATTAGTTTCCCAAACTCAGTCTGACTTCAGGGTCGATCTCCCTTATTAGTCCACAGCTTCACTCATCTGACCGTATCGCTCCCAGACAACATGCTTGTTGGCTACAGACAAAGGTTGTTACCTGCCAGTCGCTCAAGATGACAATATTGATTACTAACATTATTACAAAGTATGCTTATAGGATCGGTATAGTCTAAATCCTTCTCTGAAGCAAGAACTTAGAGCTTTCCCTTCTTTATGCTAAATTAGAGACTTAATTAAAATTTGTTTTGATTTTGGCAAAATATTCACATCTAGGATATTTCCTGCTTGCTTCTCTCCTCAATTACCTTTTGCTACTTCTAGATCCCAAGGCATCTTTCAGTTACTTTACCCTTTTATATGACTAGATTAATTTACCATTTTAATGATATTTTTGTACGTCTCCTTACTTTCTACTCCCCTCTCCTTTTTCTTTCCTTCAATAACATTTATTTTCTAACCTTCTCCTTTACCTACCTTCAGCTTCAGTCTTTTACCCCCCTCCTGCTCCACAACTCTTTCTTCAGTCTTCTCATTTACCTTCTCAATGTATTATTTCCTCCATTCGGCCAGTAACTGGCGATTTCATAGGGCACATTTACACTGCAGTCAAAGGCATGGCTACAGCTCATTTCATATACCGAAGTATACTATATTAAAAGTATCTGAGACATGGATAAATCCATAGTCTCAACAGCATCATTTTCTACAGGGTCTACAAAACCCAGCTAGGGCTCTTTTAAAAGCACAGGGCTTCAGTTGGTGCTCAGACAGTGAGAACTGTCTATGAACTTTGTCAACACAGTACTTTCCTAAATTTTCTATGTGCATTAAACCTTGTGTTTAACTGCTATTTAATTATAACGTGTTATAATTAAACAGTGCTGACAAAACCATTCTCAAATCCAGCGTGTCGGCCTGTGATCATCCAAACTTCTTCCTCTATCTAATCCGAAATTCTTACTTGGTATCCCAGAAAACGAGTTGCAGGTTGTCCTTAGGTGGTGATTAAGTCATGAACAATGACTTAATGCTCTGCACACGAAGTATCACACTTGCTCCCTCCAGAAAGCCAAAGTCTGAAAGCACAGATGAACTACCAGCACTTCCTCCAACGGTGACTACAGATATAAAGCCAATTCCCCTTTTTTCTGGAAGTGGAGCAGGGAGGGCCTTTACCCTGATGCTTTACATATGAAAGTTTTCAAATTGCCATACTGTTATGGACTCCCTACATACATCTACAAGCACAGACTCCAACGCTCTGTCAATATTGACATGGAGACTGGCTCCTGCTCCTTCACCTTCCCAGGAAACTTGCTTTTGCACTGGGCTGAGACTGGGTTAACAAAACCAATTGGTATGGTCTGGTGATCCTGGCAAACGAGACGAGAAGTTATAAAAATGGTTCTCACTCACTATTTTAAGCAGACTGAAAGGGCACTGATGAGAGGGATCAAGGAGAGAGAGGAAATTTGGCAAGGGAGCATGGGATGTAGCCCAGAAGAGGCTACTATTTTCTGCAGGAGAAACCATCCAGCAGGGATGAAACCTGTTAACAACAGTGAGACAAGCGAGCAAGAAAATACACGTAAATATATCATATTTGAGGTACACGTATGCATTTTCTTCTGCCATGCTTAAAACACGCTGCAGGATTTTGAAAGCCTCTCCAAGCCTGTGCCTGGTGCTCCAGCCCTGCTGTTATCCAGAGGGACTGAGGCACCAACACACGATATGCCCCAAACTCGTACTGAAACCATCCCCACGGCTCCTGCTGTCACCTCCATAAAAGAGGCAGTGTTCATACCAACCAGCCACATCAACAGTCGGTCACGGGGGACAGCCAGGGCCTCCTGAGATCCAGAGGAGCTAAGAAAGCTTTTGGTTCAGCATGATGGAAGTCTAAACATGGCCACAAGACTATGCGGTAATTCCCTTTTCATGTGGTCAAAGAAATGCTGAATAACACTAGAGAGTACAGAAAAAGAATAGGGAAACTATCTGATCTCTGCAAAGCATTTCCAATTCAGTGAAATCACACAGCACTAGAAATCTGTTTAGGAGGAAAACCAAGGAAAAATATCGACAAACACCAAAATAATCCTGCTATCAAGCTAAATAATTTTGTTTCTGTTCTGAAATTAGTTTTCAGCTCAATTGCTTTTGATTTTAGATTATAACGGATACAGTAATACAAAAAGAATTAGAGGGTTAGAGGATGTTGTTTTGACAAAATCACACATACAGTATTTTACAGCATTTTCTTTCACAGCAAGTTTCCAAATTTTCATTCTGGTTTAAATTTTAACTGAAGACTAATTCTGAAGTCTCCAGATGCTGTTATCTGCAGAACAGTACATATGATAGATTTGTAAGAGATCATGTTGCATGCATGATGCCTACTTCTGCCTTCCCATGCTAAAAATCTGATAAGGCATTCTTGACATACTACAAATTTCAATGCACTTTAGTGGAAAATTTCAATGTACAAGAAATGGTCTAGAAGGACTGGAAAGACTTTTTAAATAAGCATCACGCAAAAAATCTTAAACTGCAACCGAAATGCCCTTCCATTTTTGCTGATAAAAGCGGTCAATCGCTCTGCTACATTTACATACGTGCCATAGTATCCTGCTCTGCAATTAAATCACTGTTACAACTGGATTTCAGGAAGTACATGGTGTAAAATAAGATCTGTGTAAAATACCAAGTTCATTTAAGGCAATGTTTGAGAGAGTGTGGCAGGTGTATTCTGGACTATGGAGCACTAATTGGTAACGTAAGGATTTCTGGCTGACTGTATGGCTCCCTAAGCCATACTCCTTCAGTGAATACTCTACTGAAAACAGTCATCTCCATAAAAATATTCATATTTGTAAGCGTATACGGGGCTGAAGCCTGCTACATTCTATTCCCTATTTCAGACTGCTTGGTCTGCCCCACTGTCCTACTGATACATTCAGGCATGTATCAAACTGTCTTTGCAGTAATCACATGGAACAGGCAAAGTAAGAGAGAACTTGTATTCTCATAGGACAGATGGAAACATCGAGGTATACAGCATTAATTCTGTGTTTTGCAACTCCATTTTATAACCTGCAATTCCAGATCGACTCCGTCAATGAGATGCATTCTATTTATGTAAGATATTACTAGAAAAACAGGCAGTTTGTTTCACAAAGTAAAACTTTTCCCAACTCTGATCTCAGTGAAAACATTTTTTTTTTTTGTTAAAAGTAGCTATCCTTTGGTTTTTGCAAACATTTTGAAGTTCAAGTCTGCTATGTTCTTGCATTTAGCATGCTCAGCAGATCATAAATTTTATTCTGTGTGAATGACACATTATCTTCAAAGCATATTTTTCTCTTGCATTTTTCATGTACACTTTACTACAGCTCAGACTGGAAATATGCTAAACTCGTAATAATGAATATTATTATGAATAATAGCAACAATTTAAAATATTGTCAGCACATATGTTGACAAATCTTTTCCTCTGGAACCCTGGTCAGTAAAAATTTTCTTTTAAAGGCTGCAAGTAATACCATCACAACAGAGCCTTTCAGCAGAATCTCTCCGAGATCCCAAAACACAGAAATGTTGACCAAAGTAATATTAGACACTCACCAAAGTGAACTTACAAGTTTTCTGCATTTGTTTGCTAGCTTTTTCAAAAGGACTCTGTTTTACCCTTTGAAGTATGTACATGTCTGCCTATTTATTTTGTACATTTTTCTTTCCATTTATTTATTTTTATCGGGCACCTCAGCTCTCTGTTATTCCAGGTAAATCTGAAGAAACAGTCTGAAGAAAGAGGATGAGGGGATAGCAGAAGATTTGACGACTACAATGAAATTTCACAGTACGTTTACTGTTAAAATACTGTAACAACCTAAACCAAAAAGTGCAAATTAAGTAGCAGAAAGGGTATTACGCCAATTACTATTGCTATTTTCCTCTTTAAAGGGATGAGTGGGTCCTTCCAATCACCCCCCGAAGCAGGTACAGAATTTCCAGGCTGCCAAGCCATGGCTTGCCAGCTGGCTCTGTCCACATTCCTTGTACACGAACCCCGGGACGGGACAGGGCAACCCTCCTGTGTCCCTAGAAACACCTACTTCACCCTTCGCTTGCTTACTTAAAAGGTCATCTTTTAAAGCATACCAAAGTTTTCAGACATATAATTCATACACCAGAGTTAGATCTTGAATGAAGGGAAGGCCTGATCCCTTATAAGGGACTGGATATCTAGGTAAAAACAAATATGTCAAATTTGAGCCCAAACGATGGCAGCCACTGAAAACAAAACTGAAAAAAGAGACATAGAACAACAGAAAAATGTCATCGCAGGGCATAAATACAACAGCAACAAGCCATAAATCGAATTATTCCATTCTACTTTCAAATATCGTTCTGCCTAATTGATGTAATTGCTGTTTCAAAAATTGTTTTGCTCAGTGAAAACTGAAGACCAATTACTGTATCATTTATATCCAGAATTAACCCCTAGATTAGGGTAGTTGCTCCTTCATGATATGTATCCTCACCCCTTGCATTCAGTACATTTAAGAAAAACAAAATAAAAAACTCCTCAGTCTATTCACATTTAACTTCACAAGGGGCATGTTTGAACGCAGATTTTTCACAGTTCTAATTCAGTTTTCATAATTAAAATTCCGGTGGTACTAAGCAGATTGAATTAATTTTAGTTTCCTGCAAGTAGCTATTTAATACAAACTCACGTGAACCGAAATGTCATTGCTTACAGGAAGCAGATGAACAGCACAAAAATCCTTTGGGTTAACCTTCATAAAATACAGCAATTTTCTCGTTAAAGTGATAGAAGTTAGCCATTGCCAAAGCCCAATCTCTTCAGCAACAGCTATCAGATCTAAAGCTTGCAAGAGAGCTCAGTGAAGCAAATGGGCGATTGAGGGTGGTGGTTGTTTAGTGTAAAGCCATCGTATGAGCTTAACCTCAGTTTCACGTGGTTGACAATGTATTTTTATATTCCATAAAGGGGGGGTTTCACTATCGGCACCAAAAGCAATTGTTTTATCTTTGAATAATAGTGACTAAACGCAAAATTCCACTCGTCTAAAACAGGTTTAGTAAGTAAAAGTGACAAAATTTGAATTAAGAAAACAGAAATTTTAAAAAGGTCACTAACATCAAAAATCTGATCTGCTGTCTACTTACACCAGGTTTCAGTGTGATGTAGTGCACCCCAACTTGTAATTATGAGACAATAATCCAGTCCTATGCTTTTCCTAATACATCCCAAATTTCCTAGCTCTGTTTTGCCATCTTCAGAAGTAACTTTGAAACTGCCAGGCACCAGTATTAAAAGCCTCCCTGAAAAGGTACACTCGTGTCTGCAAACACATAAAGAAAAGATCAAAATGAAAATTAAAAGCAGATGCACTTTATGTACTAAAAGGTTTTTCCACTTTGATAAGTGGATTATAATGAAGTGTGGCACCATGTTTCATACAATTTATTAATCCAGTCCCACTTATTTACACTCCGAAGCAGCATAATGATTTCAAAGTTGGAGCACAGCCAAAACTGGCAAGCAGAAATAATTAAGAAGTTATGTGGAAAGATCGGTGGTTGTTGGGTTTCAGGGGTTTTCCAAAGAGATAGACTGACTTTTAGTTAACCAGAAGACCAAAGTTAAAGTAGCTGTAACACAAGATGAAGTGCAGGAGCGAACTGATTTTTGAAAGGGAACAGATGCTACGAAAAGATAACTGGAGCCTGACTTGCCCTGCCATCACAGCGCTTCTAAGCCTGGAGAAGCTGGTACAGAAGACCTCTCTACGCTAGTGCTGATGCAAGCAGGGAAATCCTGTTTTTTTTCCAGATGGTACCTATGCCCTGGTCTTGAGTTTACCCATCAGCTGCACAACTCAGCGAAAACTGCTAAGAGAATAAAACTCAAAATATTGTAGAAACACGGAAGGCACGAGTTTCAGGAGGACAAAAGACAAGCTGGGAAGTGGAGTGCGTAGGTCACAGCGAGCTGAGCGTATGGCTAGATGATGCCTCCGCAAAGCTTCTCCGGTCTCAGAAAAAGGCACACCATCGTCCCCACGGGCTTTCTTGCACTTGAAGGTCCACACTTTCTCCTGCAGTAGTGTTTTTGGCAAGGCAAAGCTGAAACTAGTCCAAGAGTACAAAACCATTTATACCTGTACAAAGCAAGCAGAAGACTCTGCAGGATGGGAACGACAGCGCTTTACTTCTACTTTACCCAAGCTTAGATGTCTACACCAAGTAAAAGGGGAAATCAGGCGGTATGTGTAAAAAATCCACTATTTCTTTGCAGAAAAAAATAGTGCTGGTCAGCAGTTCCCTCCTGGCCACAGCATACTCCTCCTGCCTCTAGGAGCATCCTTACCCCTCCTATTCCCAAGGTAATGGTCCCTGAAGATGCTGAGCCACCCAGCAGATCAGGAATACTTACTTTAAAGGGTGAAGTACACAGATATGGAAATACTGCTGGAGATGCACTCACACAGGAAATGTATTTTATTTATTCACTGATGCACAATGCCCAGTTTATTTTATCCACTATGTTTCTCATCCAGTAACCTCTCTCTCCTATTCCTCACCTGTAAAAAGTGTTTCTACTGTAAGCAAGAAATCTAGAATCCAGTTCATTGTCATTATTTGGCAAGATTTATTTGATACGAAGACCCTGTACCAACTGTGCCATTAAGAATTTCTACAGCAAATTCCTACTGAGGATAAGCCACTGCCAAATGCAGCCAGTTTATCACACTGGGAAGATATCCTATGGAGTATCAGAGGGACTACTGCTTATTTTGATCTTTTCATTGGAAGCAGGAAGAAAGTAGGAGGAGTTGTCAGCATAAGTGTGGATTGAAAAATAATACAAAGGGGTGCAGAGGAATTAGAAGCAAAGACAGGAAGCAAGCAATAAAATTGCAGTTGGAAAAATGCTACTGCATGTACCAAGGGAGTCATCCAAAATAAAGAGTTAATAACAAAGCAAAATTTGGAAAGCATCAACATCAAAAGACACCTAGGAATAAGAGGATAATCTGGATGTAAGAAGCAATGCGGCAGAGGAGAATGAAGTGCCAATGACACCTCTGGCTCCTTCTGTAGGAGCATTACACAGCAGAGCAGGTTGGCATGGCAGTGCTCTCTTTATGCGTTTCTTTTGCAGCCACACCTGGAATACTGTATGCAGTTCAGGCACTTCATTACTGGAAGATATAAACAAACTGGAGGAAGTCCAGAGAAGTGGAACGGAAATGATTAGAAGCCAGAGGGAGTGATTTACCAGGAAAATTTAAAGTAGCCCTTTACCCGCCTGTAACTTCTCTGATAATTAGAGACGGGAAATGATAACAGCCTAGTTCAAGTCTCCAGTCACATGCCCTAAGCCCTTTCACCTTGGGCACTTCAGCATGTGCCTTGTTTTAAGAATAAAGAGTTCACAAAGATTTTGACCTGATGAAGAGAATAAGATTACGGAAAAAAAATTCAGGCTACATACCAGTGAAATTCTCCCAGGAATGAATTATGACTAACTGAGCTACCATAAAAGATGGAAATTGTATTGCTTAAAATTTCACATTTTATTGCTGATAATGGAAAGAGTTATTCACATTTGAAGTTTATTTTCCATGAGGAGAAAAGGACTATTCAAAATAAACAGTGTTACCCATGTACACAAGTCTTTGCAGTCTTTGCCACAAAAAATATAGCACCAAGTTATCCTGCCCAGGTCAAGAGTCCTGGCTAAGCAAATATTTTTACCCTGGACTGTGTAAGCCAGGTGGAACAGTTCTGAAAAATGACAAATTATATCCCAGCAGGAAAGTAAGCGGATTCTCCTAGCTCCTCACGCACCGACATTGCTGTGAAGGGGTTTTTAGGAAGGAAGCATTTTATATAACCGTTAGAGCTGTCAGCAGGGCTCTACTGAAAGACACTTTAGAAGTCATGTAGACACTGCCAGAGTCTGATCTAGGAAATGGGTGATTACCATTCACACAGGTAGGTTTTGCATGCAATCTAGGGGAAGGAAAAAAAAAAAAGAGAAAAAAAAACCCAACAACTGAAGAAAAACACATCAACAAAAAAAAAAGCAAAGCCCAGCTGCAGGCAGCCTGCAAACAAGCCTGCTGGGATGCAGCTTGCTATATAATCCCCAAACAACATTCCAGGCCAACAGCCATGTTTGGGCACGTAGGATTCCCGAGTCCCTCTACTGATAGGCAAGGCCTCCCAGAAATGTTATCTTAAAGGTAACCATGTGCCCCTGCCCTCCTTCACCTAGCTTGTGCTTAACATCACTTCTTGATGCTCCAAATAAATTAAGTTTATAGTTCTGCGCTGGAGAAATACAGTGGACAGATTTTTATTTCATAAATAGAAAAAAAAAATTTTAAAAACCAAAGTACAGAAGGGGGAGACCTGGAACAAGACAGAAGTCTGCAGTGTTCACTGGAAAGTCAGCATTTATTACTAAAATTGTGTTGGATATCCATATCTGAAATGCACACTAGCCTAGGCTTTTGTTTATGTAAGTAATCCAAGCTTTACATTACAATTTCTGCAATATGTTTGTAATTCAAAATTTACCTGCACCCTACATTTAGATTTATGAGAATGAGATAAGAACTGGCACAAAGTCAACAGGTCTCAGCTTCAGTCCATCAATATCTTGATTTTATATTACCATTTTTTATGGACTTTCTGCAGTAGTTTTAAAGGTTTGGCAGAAGGTAAAATGACTGCATGGTTGATCACTGCCTTCACTACTTACAAGGTGGCACCTATAAGCCTGAGAGTCCTACTCCAGAGACTTTTCTTTTTTTTTTCCCTTTCTTTGTACAGTATATGTCAACATGAATCTGGAAATTGGATGAAATCTGTCAAAAACCAGACTATCATCAGTGGATCTCGTAGCACTACATATAATTAAGGTTGCCCGATATTTCTCATTTTAAGACCTCGTTTTCCACTGCTTGTAACTTTACCACACATTAGCAGTTAGGGCTGAAATTTTCCATGCTGGATGTCTGCCTCAGGCTGAATTTTATTTTGCGGGTGTAAAAATCTATCAGCTAGAAGTACTAAGCTTAGTGCAAAGTTTGTGCATAAGGGTAGGGAGAAACATGTTGGTTTTCCCCTGTGTTACATTTTTTACAGACATATCTGAGAAGCTCAAGAGCCTTCACACTTTGAGACAGACCCTTTGAAGCATCACTGCTCTGATACCACAGATGTGCCTTTTGCCATCTCATACATTATCACTTAAAATTATAACGGATCACAGTATAAAACACTGAAAAGTTGCAGTTTGTACGTGATATGATTTGCAAAGGTTTTGGTGGAGGTTGGCTGCCAACCGCCAAAGTTCCCTTTGGCAAACAGCGTGGACAGGGCAGAGGGTCTGAGCTGCGCTTGTGCTCCAGTCATCTTTTCTACGTTCCAGGCAATGCTTTGGCATGAGGACTCCATGTAGAAAATCCCCATCACGCTCTCAGGACGCGGCAAGGGAAGAGCTCGGAAGGAAGAGGAACAAGGCACAGGTTGCAAGAGCAAAGGGAACCACCAGGAGCTTAATGAGGGGAGAGGACAGGAGTTTGGGGAGGTAACAGACTTGGAAGGAGAAAGGGTCCTGGAAAAGCAGTGGAGGAAGGAAGGAGATGTAGGCAATGGGATATTGCGAGAAGCTGGGGAAGAGCAGAAACAGTCAGGAGAGTCTGACAGTGTCAAAGATGATGACTGAAGGAGAAAAGAAAAGGCCCATAGGTGAGTGCTGGCCAGAAGCAGAACGGCCCGGGGATGAAGGTGTGTAGTAACCGGATAAACAGAAGCAGCTGAGAAGAAAATTCAGGTAAGGGGGTAACTCGTGCCTACCTCAGCATCGGTGCCCACTGGCCAGCGAGGCCATGCACCATGGCAGCTAGCATGGTGTCCCACGCATGGGAAGCTTGCACAAATCAAAACCAGTAGTAAAACTACAAACTCAAGGAGAAAGAAAAAAAAAAAAAAAAAAGGGAAAATATCCTTCAACACGAATTTGTAAACCAGCATCATCAAAACCTGCAAGGCAAACTACAGCAGTTTCTGTATCCGCACACAAAAACTAAACTACAAGGCTTGGAAGGCACATGGATTACTGAACCATTATAAAAATGTTTGGGATGGGGAGCTCCAGTGCCGCATCCACACATTGCCTCACGTCTGTAACTACACGTTCCTAAAACAGACTTTGCTAAATTGAACGTTTTCCTGCACATAGGATTACATCAACTTTAATTAGGTAACTGGCTCAGTGGTTTTGATTGTTTCGACTGGGTAAACACGTGACATGGATTGATCTATAATTAAGATGAACTTTAAAGATAAGTGTTCATGTTTAAGTGGTGGAGCGGACACATTTGTTGCTGCCCGAGGACGAAGGAGTAAAAGTACAAGTCGGAAGAGATCCTCTCTTTGCTCCATCAGTGATTGTTGACCTCTGTTTTTCATTATTACTAGGAAGTGGTCAGTTAACCCTCATAATTAAGCAATAAAGCGTGACAGAGAGTGCTGATTAATGCGTTGCTCACAAATACGGCCAGGCACGAGGAGAAACCCACGGCGGGCTTCTGGCAGTTTTAAATGGCCATTAGTTATAGTTGTGCAAAATGAAATTAACCCAGCTAATCAAGCACTGAGAAGCCACAGCTCAGCTGAGGGTCAAGCGTTCCTAGGAAACAAAGGATACAGTATGCTTATGTACCATGGGGGGGGAAACAACAACAAACAAAAACAACTGTCAGGTTGATTAATGGAAATGAATCCATACGATAAATTTGACCAAATGGTGAATAAACACAATAACCTGCACTGTACATATTAACACAGAAAAAGTCCACATCTTATAGAAAGGAAAGCAACAGATCGATGTCAGTCATCACCAAGTTCACGAGCAGCCTACTAAAACACGCTAGGGAATTGGTGTTCCTGCAGATGACCCTGACAGACCCTATCCCCAGAACCCTTTTTGACTGCCCTCCTCTGCAGACAGGTTTGCTATTTTACCCTTTCCAGACTCAGCCACACGGCCCCGTGTCCCTCAGGCTGAATTTTGGCAATGCCTGGATTATCACACGTATTCCTCGCATTCTCAGACGGGTTTGCTCTTTGTAAACCCTTCTCCTATCAGACCCAGAGAGCTGAGGAAGCAGGCAGAGCAAATGGCAAAAGCACAGGAGAACTACACAAGTTGAACATGCACACGGGCACGAGCCAGTTCATTCTGAGACAAAGACGCCACGAGCCTGAGCACCCGGAGTTTTTTCTGAACGAGTATCCTTCTCTCACTTTAAAATTAATCTTCCGTTATTATCCTTGGCAAGTCCTGCTTTAAGATGTTACCTCCATGTCTGGAACGGGAGAAATGTTTTTACCGCGGCCTGCTCTGTGTCCCTTTCTGGAAGCCAGAGGCCCTTCTCCCCTCTCTTTCTAAACCTCTGTTTCTGATTTCAGCTGAAATCTTAATTTGCCCCGTACATGGACAGAAATAGTTTAATTCTAAGGATTTCCCTCACTTCTTCAGTTGACAATCTTCATTTTAAGTGAAGCCTCCAAGACACTCACATGCATACTGATTTTGGATTACGTATTGCATAACCTGTATAATACACATGCATATGGATTTTGGATTACTCCCATCTGCATTATATGGCAATACTTTAGATCTGTCTTTGTCTGCTGAATCTAAGTGGGCACCTTTGCTTGTAGAAGCACACATAGCATTTCCCACGTTTTTTTCTTGGTGGCTTATTGTTCTTGGCATCGTGATCTTGTTATCAAAGGCTTCAAAGACACAAAGAATGGGCTTTCTCCCGTTCTTAGTACATTTTCTGCTACCGTTCCACTAAGTTGGAGAATGGCGAAAAGAAGAGATGAAATGAAAGTCAGAAAGATGGTATTGTCCTTCAGGTCTCTATTTCTGGAACGTTTTCTAACTCTAGGGAAAAAGGAATGCTCAGGTAAGCAAATTTACCCAAATACTGTTCAAAAAAACCCTCTGCTGCTCAACCCTGTTCTGTCTTATCCCAAAACTCTTTAAGCATGCACTAATACATACGTTTTGCTTGTGCTTTTATGTCCTTCACTTTTTCATAAGCTGTCCACGAACAATCTTTTATTATTAAACAGTCAGTGAGAGATCTTATCTTTGTCATATTTCCTCTTCCTACTTTTAAATGAATAATTAACATGGAACAGTTGGTAGGTATTCTTTCTAAACTTCTTACATGGAAGGAAATTCCTTCACAAAATAGAAGTGAAACAAGAAAAGACGCAGCTCAGCGTGACCACTGTATTCAAGTGCTTGCGCTATGTTCCAGCACCCTAATCTATTTTATAAAGCTGCATGCAATGCTGCTGTATTAAAATACACACAGATCTCCTGTGCTTGACGGACTGCCTCCTGCCCTACATTCAGCATAGAGTACCTGCATGATGACACTGCAGAAGTATGAGAATATGAAATATCACTTGTAGTTCTCAGGACACTCTCAACCACTTGATTATCTAGAATTCAACTGCCTGGCTGTGTGCACCTTGCATATGAAGTCATCACCAGCCTCCCTCCCCCAAAGAAATGGATGTACAACCTGACAGATACTCTCATTCACAAATACGGTGCTATCGCTGCAGGAATACTGTCTTCCTGATATTACTAAAAAGACTGCAAGTAAAAGACATCATTTTAAATAGGTTAGTGTCTTTTCATTCCCTTTTTTAAATTTTATGAATAGTTTAGTATGCCGGTGCACACAACCTAAGAAGTACTTATTATTATTTTTTCCCCAATAGTCCATCATTATCATTCTGTTGTATCAGAGAAAATTAGCACCTATCACTTACATAATTTCAAGCACTATTGTTAAGAGTGGAATTTGCATGCATGATATGGTGTATAGGCTAACACACAGTCCATTTGCTAAGTCCACGTGGTAAAATGGATGAATAAATAATTGAATACTTAGCTCCAAATATATAATTATTCTTAGAAAAAAAATTAGAGCACAAGCCTGTGAAAATACATATAATAATACTCATCTACAGCTAAATACCCTGGATAAAAATGCCCTTTCAGAAATAGAATAATATAGTTAGATTCCTAAAATGTTTACAGAAAACTCACACAAATGCCCAAGTTTTGAAAGTACAGGACTATTGCACTTCTTCCCCAAAGGCATTAGCTTTAAATTAAAAATGCTGTCCCAGCCTAACAAAGAAAAGGCTTAGCACAATACTTGTGCAGAGCATGCAAAAGGTTTGTAAACCTTCAAACTGCAGCTTAAATTGCTCCTATCAAAAAAAGCTACAGCTCGGTTACCTTTTTCAATATCCTCCCTCACCCTGCTCTGTAATAAGCATCGCTGTTCTGACGTCGCAAGAACTGTTTGTCGTACGTCTACTTCTAATACACCAGTCGCATCACTGACTTGTTACATGCAAAGAAATGAGGGAGTAGGCTTTGCAACAGTAAGTACGAAACATTGAGTCCAGTCCTTTTCTGTATTAGAGTGCAACATAAACCAACTTCCAGATGAAGTAAAATAAACGAGAAAACTATTGTCCTGGCTTGGTCAGCCCAGCCTTAAACGGTGACAACTATGCTCTAGTTCTTACGTCTGGTAGTAGTCCAAATGAATGCCAATACGCCATGAACAGGAAATGAGTGGAGAAAATTCCACTATTCTGGATCCAGTTTTCAGGAAGAATCAGGAAGAATTAAAGGCAAATGGGACAATATGTAGAAATCTGACACAATTGCACTAACGCTGATAGTAATGATGTCTTTTCTGGAAAAGACGTGAAACCATAAATTACAAGAATTCAAAATATTCTGTTTATCAGAATGGTCAGTAACACACAAACGGCAATGCCTTTTGTTGGTAACTTGAAAGAACAGTACCAAAATTTTCAAAGAACCCAAATTTTCTTCTAAACCAATGTTATACTGTTTTTCTGGTTTATGGACATCATGTTGTGTTTTAAAATAATGTATCTGTATTTCTGTGGCTGAGGCTATTTCCATTTTGGTATTTTTCTCACCTTGTGACTTGAAAGTCAGCCTACATTCTAAATCTCTAGAATAAATCTCTAAAATACAACTTTTCCACATTTATTTTCTGAGGCATTTATTTAGTCCTTTTGAATTTCTTCAGATATTCTTTTCCAGGCAAGAGTCATTGAGTAGTTTTGATAAACATAAAAACTTACTGTCTAAAACAATAATTCCATTACAGCTTTTTTCTCTTATTACTGGTCATCTGGTGTACCACTGAAGAAAATCTGTAGATAGACTTTTTAAAAATTATTATTTAATAAATCATAAAAAAATCTGTTAGGAAGCATGGGAGTCAATCTTGAGAGGCAGAATATCATTCAGACTTGACAGAGCTTTTAAGTCTGTCCTTCTCGTTTGCAACCATATATTAAGTAGCAGTGTGAGTCAGCGGGAATCTTTGTTAGGTCCAGGCAGAAGCCTGAGCTCCTCTAGCAGTCAACTGGGCTCTGAGGCTCTTGGCTGTTTTTCTCCTGCACTCACTTCCTTTGCTCTGAGCTATTTACTTTTCGACTAAGAGATTGCAATGCCCATCAAGGTAAAGCAAAGCAATTTGATAGAGCAAAAAATGTCAGGGTCATTTTCTAGATGAGAATCAATCAAATTCAAGGCAGATCCTTTTGCTTTGAAGCGCAACAGTGGAGGGAAATTCTGGAGCAAGGAAGACTTACCCTGGGAGGAGGAAGATCAGCCTAGGGAGCACATAACACATAGGACATCATAGTCTACACCCACGAGGCTGAGGGAGGTGGCCTACATCACTGAGAGACCACCCTTGATTGTCTTTCAAAGGTCATGGCGATTGAGCGAGGCTCCCAAGGACTAGAAGGATTCAGGTGTCACTTTTGTATTTGAGAACAGCAAGAAAACTATATATATTTTTTTTTTTAAACAGTGAGGATACTCAAACAGGTTGCCCTGAGGGTCTGTAGAGCCTCTGCCCTCTGACATACTCAAAACCTACCTGGACACAATGCTGAGCAACTTGCTCTGAGCCGGAGGGCTCAGACTAGATAACCTTCAGAAGCCTCTCCCAACCTCTGCACTTCTGTGATTCCACGATAATGCTCTCTCATCTGGACAAAGTTAATCCACACAAAGAGGTGCTCTTTTCATACACCTACGCACATTAGCACAGCCTTTGATAGTCCTAAAGATACAAAGTGATTAAGGCGTATCTTCCATACCAAAGAAATGCTATACTCAGTATTACACAAGGTTTTACACAAGGAAGCTTGAAACAAAACAACAGGAAGAAAAGTATAGCTTCTAAAAAGAAAAATTATACTGTGAAACACCTGCAGCATATTCAGAAAAGATGGTAAATTAACCACATCATAATAAAGTGTTTTTGTAACCTGTGCAGAAAAGTTACACAGTGTAAAGGCTCAAACTGAACCATTAAACATGTTGGGATGTACTGTGTGAACAAAGGTAAGGAAGGATGAATTTGAAGAACTGCAACATAAACTCCCTCTAATGAAAGTATCAGTATGTACCAGAGAAGCTGGATCAGAGTCTTCCCAAATTCACTTCAGTCAAACAGTACAGGCACAGCTCCTAAGACCTTGAGGCACCCTGTCGCTATCTAGCTGCAAGCAGCTTTCCTAGGAAGTATCACCATCATCAGTGTTTCCTGCACACAACCACCACCTAGGAACCTTGCTCTAGCTGCTGTGACAAAAGATTTAAAGAAGAAAGAGGAAGAAAGAAAGAGAGGAGAGAGAGAAAGTCGATGCCTGAGGCAGCTGAATGGTGCCCTGGAGAACTGGACTGCATCTCCTTTGCCATGGACTTTATAATAAGAAGCAAGAAACATTAGTAATTATCCTCCTTGTTTCCTGAATACCCAGCTTGAGATTTGGAGTCTGATTTGCAGTGGTTTAAGTGATCATATCTGCAAGTAAAATCAGTAAGAACTGCACTTTGGACATACGAAGTGCTATAAAATGCCAAGTACTTCTGCTCTCAAGGTCCCAAATATGATAAATCGTGAACTCCAAATCAGTGGGTATGTCTGAGCTTAATCTGTGTCTTAACTCCTCAGCTGTGAAACAGGGGTAATAACCACTCATCTTCTCTTATATTGGAAGGATAAATTAAACAATGTTTGTGAAGCACTTAGATATTATATAGTAATGAGCACCACAGAAAAAGTCTGTAAGAAATGAGTAATTATGTATTCTGAGCAAGGGATGAGTAGTAATCAGCAGTGAAGGCACAGGACCATACATTGAGCAATGAGAAGAATACAAGACAAGATATTGAATAGCTGCTCATTAACTGAACGTTATCCAATCTGTTCAATGAACAAGGCACAGGTCTAACAGAAAAAGTCGTATGTGATTGTGTAATTAAGGCCAAATTAGAAATCATTACCTGTGGTACAGATGAACAAAGATCACGCAGGCCACTAGCATTCATCATTTTCATATTTAGTGGTGATTTTGCAAACTTGACTTTTTTTCTCCCCAACATATTTTTAAAGTAGGAAACTGGAAAAAAAAGCAGCTCAAAACCCCTGAAACCCACCACCGCACCTAATACAAGAACCCACACAGAGGAGCAGAAAAGGGTGGGAGAGAACACAATAACCTCAGGCGGCCCTGCCACTCCAAACTCTGAAACGGGAGAAGACAGGGTCTGCCACGCTGCCCGTCGACAGGAGCAGGACATCAGCAAGTTTTAGCGCCCAGGAACCACAGCACGCACAAATCCCATGCACATGCTCTCATCTGCTGCACGCAGAGCCTGAACACAGACTTTAGGCTTCAGGTACACCGACACCCCACAACCCCAGGTGACGCACAGACTACAGACAAAGCTCATGTACTGGCCACTCCAACAGCCGCCCAAGGCCCTGGATTTGGCAACTCACCTGGGAGAGAGGGTACCAAATAATTTTGTAAGTTAAAACCAGGCAATAATTCTGTCTTACAGAATTTCCTCTCCTTAAACAATAAAGAGCTGTAGGCTTCAAAGCTGACTGCGGGCCGCTGTTGTTTCTAAAAAACCTGACAAAACTGCCTCAGTCTAAGTCTAGACTTCAAACCTAACAGAGGCACTCCCAATCTTCAACAACCTAAAACCGTGCTACAAAAAAAAGCTGAAATCCTGGCTTCTTTTAAGGCAATGGGAGATTTGCCATTACCTTTTCCCACTCTATTTATATCTGAGATGCTAGCAGATGCCTTGTTCCCTCTGTCTATAACAGACAGATCTGTATGTACATTTTATCTCTTTTTTTTTGTCTGGAGACTGTTTTCCCACCCTCTTATTTAAAATGGGATTAGGAGGTACAAAAAGATGTTTTGTTTCTGGCTTTATATAGTTATATATTTATTTTGAGGTTTTATCTATTTAGAATTTCTTTCAGCCACAACACTGCAGAATTCCTTCTCTCTAACATTGTTTCGCTGAAGGCACCTTGCAGGATTATCTCCTTTTGCCTCTTAACTAGTTAACCCAACACTGGGAAGAGCCTTTTCAGGCGGTAAACATTTTCTGAACCTTCAGGGTTGTAGAAGAGAAGTGCTATTTGCTACTAAAAGTGAAAATTATAACACTGCTTCGATAGGTTGCCAAGGCAGGTAGATAACAGCATTTTATAAAGCAGTATTTCTTAAGACGCAGTACCATAGCTGTAAGGAGCTAAAGTATCTGATTAAGGATGTTTTATGGTATTTACTACGCTTTATGCTCTTTGATATAGAAGATCTTGTACATATATTTATGTTCAATTGAAAACTCCAATTTGAATGTTCGTTCATCCTTTAGTCATCCATTTACAGTGGTATTGTATTAGGCTTCACAACCCCTCGCAGCAGCACAGTGTCCAAGAAGCCAGATCCATTATACTTCAGTGACAGAGGACTTCTCAGTAGCCAGGGTCTCGCTTGCGGGGATTACCAGCAAACATAACCAAGCGTGAGGTTACCTGATGGTACCTGATGGTCTGGGGGTACCTGCAGAGGCTTAGGTGTATAGGATGGCGTTATTTCCAAAGGACTTCACTCTCTCCTGAGCTTTTTTCTGAACTCAAAATGAGAAAAGTCATCGCAGGAAACAGACATTCATCTGCTAGTACAAATACAAAGCAATTCTGCCTTATGCAAGATCTGAGCACTTTACATCAATTTTTAAAACCTGAAGTCCTTGTATACCTGTGAAGATCTGGTCATCCACCATCACTACAAGTGGAATATCCTAAAAATGTATTAGCTGGTTCATCCTCTTTTTTACTACTCCTATCTCCTCCATTTTTGGAGTCAGATGGACTCTCCAGCCTTACTAAGACACAGTATTAAGCAAGAGAGACCTCTTTGGCTTATCCTTTACTATTGCAGATAACCAAATCACATTATACATCAGTTACTTCTCCTACACTCCATTTCAAAGTAGGTACTTAAATCCTGACTCCTTTCAGGAAAGTGCCCCTGAAAGTCCCTCTTTCTGGTGGTTTGCAGCCTTCTCAAAATATCAAACTAGCTAATGTAATTTTTACCCATTTGCTCTTATTTCAGTACAGTTCTTAGTTCAAAATAAATTCTCCTCCCTCTCAGTTGTCTATTCCTCCACTGTGAAATATTTATAGACAGCAATCATGTCCCAACTCAGACTCGTTTTGGGTAAGCTAAAAAAAGCTAAAAGCATTTAGTCACCTGACATAAGATAAATTTTTATTCCCCAGATCATTTCAGAAGCTCTCCTAATGCATTTATTCGACTCTGAATCAAACTGGCTTTCACATGCTGTTGACCAGAAGCATACACAATACTCCACACAAGCATTCCCAGCATCATTTGTACCATGATGGAATAAGTACTTCCCTGTTTGCTTGAAATACTTGGCGCATCTGAACATACGGATTTTGTATAACCACGTTACACAAGTGGCTCAGCCATCTTGGAACTATTACCTAAAAGATGAATTTCCCAGGAAGCACCCCGTCTACCTTCCCTAGGTGGCACATGGAGAAAAAGCCATTCTTTTCTTTAAAAAAGGCAGTTGGAAGTATTCAAGAAAACACTAAACTAATGGCTGTGACATCCAAACTTCTGTTAGCCAAAATATTTGTGGCTACCTTAAATCTGCATGGATTCACAGGGCCAGCCCACCTCTATGAAGACTCTGATTTACAGGAATGTTACCCTGTGATGTGTTAAAAAAGAAAACGACTAAAAAAACTCCAACAAACCAGAAACACTACTGCAATTCAGTTCCCTGTCACATCACAACAATGCCAAAATTTCCCCTATCTAATAAGGATGAGGAAGGTAAGCGCATGAAAGCCTGTGTGATGCTTGAATTTGCAGCGATGGAAGGCCGCTACCCAAGATAAGACAACCTTACCACTGTGTATATCTTCTGCTTACTGCCTATTGTGCTTGTGGAGGCTGGCTTTCACCTATTGAATGTATTATTTTATAGATGAAGCAGTCTAGAAATTAGCATTCATAAAACAAGGAACAAAAGACGAGGAAAAGAGTGCAGGAGAAGAATAGTTGTGCACAGACCTTCTAGCATTATGCGAGCATTTGTCAAAGCTAGACAGCAGCCCATATTTAAATTCTTATCCTTGTACTTGTCCCTCCCTCTCTACAGCAACACCTGCTTACATGGCACATAACAGTTACCATCAAAAAAACTGGAAAAGCCTTTTGGGAGGGAAGAAATCATTAATGCTTTTGGAAATTAATAAATGCGGATTTTTAACTTCCTTGATATAAAATATTTTTTCAAATCATTTTCCCAGCCATTAACCAACTCATGGTTCTTTGTGGCACTGCAGCTGCTAAACTCGCCCATTCTTTGCTTGTTTTAAAATGATGACTCTGTTATCACCTAGATGGTTCCCAAACCTACTCCCTCCTGTATTAGCATTGCACTCCACATTTAACATGCATCCAGCATTTATTCTTCAGTTATCAGAGTTTCTCATGCAGGCCACATATTCCAAGAGCCACAAGGAAAGCTTTTCCTCCCATTCCACACCTGTCCCCAGCTTTAAAATAGTCAATTGTAATACACTCTCAATCCTTTATTAAGCTTTCCTTTTTTTGGTCACAGTTCTTGCTGCCTTTTTTTTTTTTCTTCCCCTTTTTGGAGTCCCAGAGCAAACCTTTCTAGCTCCTTCCTCCTACCAGCCTCCTGAACACCGAGCTCCTGGTAACTAAAGCCAACCAGGAGCAGGAACGAAGACTTCATTTCACTGAGCAATACTGCCTGCCAGAGAAAAAAAAAAACAGGAAAAGCCCTTTTTATAGCTATGAAAGCATGGAAGGCTGGTGGCAGCTTCAAACCTACAATGACTTAATTATTTAAATTTTATTTTACACCCATTAACCATAGCATATCAAGTAAGAGTAGCAGCTGCTACATGAATATGACCAGCTCACTTGCCCTCAGCAGATCACCCATCTGCTTGCTCTTCACCTAATATTTCTGTTTGATAGGCTGTAAAACAGATTCTTGCAACAGGTCAGGAATAGAGTCAACTTCAAATCCCACATAGAAATTTCTATGAAAACATATGGACATCTATACCGAGTGATGTTGAATTTAGAGAGGCCACTGACCTTATGAGAGTGGATAAAAGGAAAATTGCAGCCTGTGATGGAAAAACACTGACTCCATTACAGTCAATGAACAGAAGAGCAGAGAGTGAAGAACTGTATGTATAATTAATTCTAGCAATACAGACCTACAAAATTCATGGGTGCACACACTGCAAAATGGTGTGGAAAATGTCTTTCTATAATGAATCCATTTCAGTTTCTGGAGCATAAAAAAAATATTGCTTCTTTAAATGATCAATAAGGTAAACTTTCTTGTTCACCAGTAGTATTTTATAAAAATTTATGTTATGCTAATTAAGCAAATTATTCAAGCGCTATGTATTCCAGCATTTAAATTCTCATACCTTGATATATTTTTTCCACCTCGATTCAAATGACAAAATTCTAGGAAGCACACACAGAGGCTTTTGTTTCTCTTTATTTTCTACTGGGGGCGTAGGGCATTGCGAAGTTCTTTTGCATACAGTGCATGGGAAAACCACAGGCAGATTACCTGCTTCTGAAAAACCAGGTTATGCATAACATATCACTCTCCCTCTCGTGTGGTCTTCTGGAAGCAGAGACTACAGAGTACTTCCAAAAAAAAAAAAAGTATAAGAGTATCGCTGGGATATTATGCATCTGGCCCATTGCTAAACAGTTGCATAGTGCTTGTGCATGCCAAAGAAGTGAATTTATCTACCACTGAATTTCCAGGCTGGCAATAGCCTGCAATCCTTCATGCAAAGACGAGCCTCTAGAAGGTTGCTGGATCCCTTTGGTTATGGCAAGGCAGACTAGGAGTTACCCCAGTCACTGCTGGGTTGGATCCTCAATCTTGCAGCCCAGGTTGTTTTGTTTCTGTGTTTTCAGAGCAGTCTAGCACAAAGGGAGATGAAGAACGGCACTCCTTTTCCATAACCCTATCTTCAAGACAACCTCGGTTCCCACAGCTGTGCCAAGGCCCTGCAGATTGCTACACAAGAAAGTTCATCCCTTCCACTATCGAAATGAAGTCTTGGATAACCTGCTGTTCAAACAGGCACTGAAGGCAGGATTTGTTTGTTACTAGGCTGCTCGCTGAGATGCACAGCACATTTACTATATCCAGGAGGCCATTTACATAAGATGGCATCAGATTAGACGTTGAAAATTTTCCTTCAGCCAAATTTCCCCCTTTTCAAATGGGCAAACAGCAAATGTTCAGGTGAAAAAGAAATGCAACCCTAGAAACTTCTGTTTCTGTGATTGTGTTTCTACTTCAGAGGTGAAGAGAGATCTACGTTTCTGACTTAAAATAGCAGAACTAGCTTTAAGGCCAACCTCCTGGAGCAGAAGTCAACAGTAAAATATGAAATTTACTGAACATTACATCTTTGTATTTAAAAAAAGGACGAGCTTCCCTATAACTAATACAATATAATTTGTTAATTCTTCCATTTTAAGCAGCCAAAAACCTCCAGGCAAATATGCAAAGTAACTGGAAGAAGATGGTCATTTTTGCTGTAGTCTTTAGCACCATTTGGAGATGAAAAAATGCCTTCCTTTTTTCTTACCTTCAAGCCAAAGGAAGAATGAAAGATTAACTTTAGCAACTTAAGATGCAATATAAATTTTGATTTAGGACAGATTACCTCATACTTGTCTGGAACTTGAACAAATGAAGACTAAAAATGCAAAGAGTACGCAAGAACAGCTGTGATTTCTGACTCCAAGCCTGTTACTCTCCTCAGAGAAAGCTGGTTCAGTGGAAAAAGAGAAGACGACAAGACTGGCCAAGTGTTTTAGGTTCCCCTACAGTACAGTGTATTTTCAGCACATGACTCTCTTAATGATCACAAATTAAAGTTTAAGTAACTTTATGTTTGGCCATATCTGTAATTTAGAAAATCATACAATGCAATTGTCCTAGGTAAAAATGTATTACAAATACAAATGTCTTAACTTTTGCAGTGACACCATTTATCAACACTCTTATGGTTAAAGGATTTTAGCATTTGCAAGAGAGATCAAATTTATATTAACGACAGTCACATTTTTTCATATCAGACTCCTGTACATCAAGTCAGTCAGCAAAAAGTTCATGCTTACTTGATATCAAAATTTTGCACTTCAATAATTTACATCCCTGCAATGAATTCCATCTGAAATTACTTTTGAAATTTCACCAATAAACCCATTTTAATATTTTTCTGGTCTACAGCTCTTCTTCTCATAAATTCATTAGATATTTCCTCCAAGTAAGATTCACTGGGAATACAATTACCAGATTTCTAATTGGAAATGGAAGTTTTAGTCTCTTTATTGTCGTGTATTTTCTTGTTTTTAAATTTCATGTAGTTCTTTTCTCCTACAATCCCTCTGTTTTATAGTATTTCAGAGAGCGCGAAGGAATTGGCACTCAAAAGCTGTTCAAGGTGGGTTGACAACGTTAGCAATTCTAGCAGAGTCCTAAAGAGCTGGGTGGTGTACAGTGGTCTCTCTTTCCAAATCTGCCTTCTCTCTGTTTCCATACTTTGTGACCTGATTTGTCTCCCTGCTTCACAGAATCATAGAATGGTTTGGGTTGGAAGGGACCTTTAAAGGTCATCTAAGTCCAACCCCCCTGCAATGAGGAGGGACATCTTCAACTAGATCACTTGTTCTTGTCCTTCTACTTTAACACCAGTTGCTTTCTCCCATTATTTCCATCCCACCATATCTTCTGAAGTACCACCAGTATGTAACTTTTGAAATTAAACTAAATAAAACTTTTATTTAATCAGCAGAAACGAATGATCAAAAGCCTCTTCCCCTCCAAGGAGAGGAGTTGCTCCATTCAAAGAGGGCACAGACTGAAACACAGGCAGGTCCGTCAGAACACCAGGGAGCACTTTTTTACTGTGAGGATGACCAACCACTGGAAGAGGTTGCCCAGGGAGGTTGTGGAGTCTCCATCTTTTGACATATTCAAAAGCCATCTGGACATGGTCCTAGGCAACCAGCTCTAAGTGGCCCTGCATGAGCAGGGGGGTTGGACCAGATGATCTCCAGAAGTTCCTTCCAACCTCAGCCATGCTGTGGTTCTGTGAAAATGGCACCAGCTGTAGCTACCATATTTAATAACAATGGGAAGAGGAGGTAATTTTTGAGAGAATATAATTTCTTGTGCAACTTTCTACTGAAGAATGTTTAGTGGATCAAGTAAGAAACGTGTGTGTGTGTGCATGCATACAAAGTGTGGGCAAATGGTGAATGAAACTTGAGTATCTCTTCTATTCTTTCACTACAATCTTTTAGAGAGGAAACAATTCATTTTTACTCAAATAAATTAGCCATTGCATTTATAAATTCCTCAGAAAGTTGTTTCTATGTTCACAGAGGGAATTTTACTGTTTCCTTCCTAATAAAGACAAGAATGCAAGCACTTAAGTAAAGAACACAGCTTTAGCTCAGAGCTGAGACAGGTATGCCCAGAATCTACATTTAAGGTAACTCTTTCACTTTGATTTATTTTTTCATTTGTACCACGCACTGAACTACCGTAGTTTTAAAAGCATCTTCATGAACATATGATACAGAGCAATTACTGCAAATTTTTCATTCAAAATAGGAAACCTCAGGATGGGGTGTTTTATTGGTCATGTACCCCACTGAAAAAATTATGACGACCCTACAAAAAATTTTTGTTGTTACAAAACTACCTACACAAATTTTTATTCACATTGATAGTTTCAGGATGTTTGGAGCCAAAACGTATATTATGTTTTTGCTATGTACTTTTGTGGCTAATACTCTACAATGTACTTTTATGCATATATATATATATACACACACAAATATATAAAAAAAACCCAGGAAAGTGCAAGCCAAATTTTCAGTGTTTGCATAACAACAATGCTATCAGTATCATCGAGAGCTCACAGTCATGTGCATACCAAGCAGAAGTCTAGACAGTGTTCACATACCGCTAGCAGGAACATGTATGTTAACATAATAATTAAAAAAAAATAACAATTTAAGCTAATTTAAAACTCCTATCTTCAATTTTTAGGCATGACAAGATTGCTTTGTCTTTCATTATTTGAGGTTTTTTTCTTGCTTAACTTGTAAACTTTCAATAATTACTGATCACTTCTAACTGCATTTTAAAAACACATTTCTATGCCTGATTAAAGAGTAGTCCTTTCCTAATAATTTGGGCTTCTGAGGCTTGGAAACGTAGTCTTGCTGCTTTGTTAACTCCTAAAAGGAATTCTTGGTAATTTTTCACAAATTCCTATAAAGCTGGATAGGGATATCCATCTGATTATGTCAGAAAGGATATCAAAAGAGAGGGGCACAGTAAACGTAGATACACAGTACCTTGAAGTTACAGTGATTCAAGACTGGGAAGGAAGCTTTCCTGGAAGGCAAGAAAGGAAGAAGGAAGATAACAAAAGGTTCTGTGGCTTCACACAGCAGGTGTATTGAAAACCTCACCACCACAACAACAAAAAGATCCTCATGATTCAGGGGCCAGCTTAGACATGGACATCTGAAGACCCATCCATGATGTGGCATGGGAGCACACAGAGAAATCACTCAGTGAAAATAAGTAAAGTTTTCCAGTTCATGTGCTACA
>NW_009622519.1:116610-118502 GCF_000690535.1 Cariama cristata | reverse complement strand
GCGAATGAAGGCATGAAGGTTAGCTCTTGCACAACAGTAAGAGAAAATTATTTCAGAAAGGGGGAACCTTTTCTGTCTCCTTATACCTTTGGGAAGTTCATTTCAATTAGATTGACACTTTTGACAATAGCTAGATAAATAGATTGATAGAGAGATATTACATGAGGTCTTGACTTCAATGAAGCACAATCCTCCAGCTCTATTTAACAGAGCTAAATCCTTACTGCCATCAGCAGTACATTTAATGATCACAGAAGAAATTAATCACATCACACACAGCCTCACTCTTCTCAGTACACAAGCTAGCCACCATATTAAGAGTCTATTTTCTTCCTTCTAGGTTTTTCTTCATGAAAATAAATCAGTAAGTAGGTATCGCCTGCTTCATCAGTGGTTGTAAGAACATCTACTCATCAGCAAAGACTTCAAAAAACTTATACAGTATTTATGTCCTTTGTATGCCATGAACTCTTACTCTTTATCAGGTATTAAAAACTTCATTTTTATCACTTGAAGAAGTTGCTTACAAAAAGTCTGTAAAGGTCAAACATTTTCTTTGACCCTAACAACACAAGTCACGGAGAGGCAACACTTATCGGAAGTCCTGTAGCACCCCGAGTGATCCTAACTTCTTTCTATTAAGATGCCCAGGAAAGACTAGCTATACCATAAGTAACATAAAACCGGGAGATGTCAGCAAAACACTCCCGTGATAATAAAACTATCAAAATGTAATCCTCATGAAAGTCCTAGTCCCTAATGAAGAACACAATCTCTAAGAAAAGCACCATGATCCTGCACCAATTCCTGCTTCCTCACCAATCTACCACAGTACTGTAGAGCCTCTTCTCTTTTGCTGAACGACGAAGCAGATGCACTACTGAGTCGAAAGCCCTGGAGGTACCCACAGGGAGGTAACTGACCTGAGTGAATTGTACTGTCATAAAAGGCAGCCAAAGCATGATGAGACAACCATATTCATCCTCTAGTACACGAGGAGCAGGAGTACGTTTACATCAATTGTATCTCTGTCCATTAAAAATTACAAAAATCCACTTGGAGAGGTGGAGAAGCAGCCTGACTCAGCAGGGACATGAAGTAACACAACACATCCTTTAGAAGGTGTACGCTGTGAAACACCCTGGCATATTGTACATAAATTATACCACATGTAATTGGAGTTCGTTCAACTTTTTTTTTTTCCAGATTAACACTACAGAATTTTATCAATGGCAGAAAACACATAGGAAAACATACGTGTGTGTGTATGTATTTCTATTAAAAAAAAACCCCAACCCACACGTATTTTGTCTTTTTTGTTGATGTTTTTTGTTCTGTGTTTTCTTACCTTCTACTGCTCTCTTGAAGAAAACTTTACAGCTGCCACATGTAACCACCCCATAATGACATCCAGATGCCTCGTCTCCGCACACCAAACACACTTTGGAAGGTCTTGAAGATCCAGTTGATACACTTCTCAATGAAGAGCTGAAGTAAACAAACAAACAAAACAAAACAGCTATGAATATTTCAAATCACACTGGTCATAATGCAAAGTTCAATTAAGAATTTATAACAGGTATATTGCTCAAGGCACCTAACAATTAGGAAACCACAACTTTTTCTGGCAGTGCCTGGTTGAATACATGAATTGCTTTAATTAGTCAGTGCAATATTTTTATTGTCTGTTTTAAAATATCCATAATATATCAATGTTAATGTGAGAAGTTACCACAAGGGCAGCAGAATTTATTGGTAGCAGATGACTAAAACTGAAAATAAACAACAAACCAACCAACCAACCACTCTGGCACCTGATAGCTATAAATTTTCTTTCTGCTTGTTTTTTTTTTTTTTCCCCAACCTTTTACAGTTAAGGAATACTTGTGATA
>NW_009622519.1:93072-116552 GCF_000690535.1 Cariama cristata | reverse complement strand
CTGCTTACCACTACAGTGGTCCTTGACCTTATATCCAATATTTCTGTAATTTAACAGCTTCATTCCAAAGTAGTTTTGAAGCCTTTTTACATTCTGCAAGCACAGAAGACCCTTTCATACAACCGCAGGTGCCAGAAAAGCAGCACCAGAAGTTCAGAAACCATCCTGAAGTTTTGCAGATGGATGCACCTTGCAAACCCAGCTTCAACCATCTATGGCCTTCTTAAAAGACGGGGCATTTCTGTTGTTGTTTAAAGCATGACTCTCCAAAAGTATCTTTAGGAAGTATTTTCCACTGGCAACTCCAGAAGACAGCACTCTTCAAAACCAAGTCACATTTCACAATGCAGTGAGTCTCCTCCCTCCCTTCTTCCCCCGGGAACTGGAAATGCCACCCTAATGTAATCGGCACGCTCGGAGAAACGTGCCAGATCCTGAAGGAGATGAAAGCTTTGGATCCCTCCCACGCCTCTGGAGGGTTGGGGAGAGTCTTTCCTTCCACATAGCCTCTCTTCTCCAGGTAAACGTGACCTCTTGCATTTCTTCACACGCTATCTCTCTGAATGCTGCCAAACAACTACAAAACAACTCTAAAAGACTTTTACACCTGTGGTGAAATAATCCGATAGTTCAAATTGCAGGTTACAGGCTATTTGTCGGTCAGTCATTGGGAAACGAAGTTCGCAGGTAGTCTTAATTCAAACATAAGATAACCAGCTTGCTTAAGAAATTTCAAGTATGTACCCTTTGCCTTTTTCCAATTTTCTGTCTTCATTTAAAGAGGTATACAGAGGCCAAGTGATTTATCCAGGGGCACAGCACGAATGTCACTCCAGATCAAGGACCGCAACTCTCCTGGCCTGCAGCTTTATTGTAACATCGAATCTAAATGTCTTTTTAAATGACAGCGTTCAGATGCTAATCAAAATGTTCCAAATAATATTCCTGCTCTTGTCTGCTCGCTAGTCTGTGAGATTTACCAGTTTTAGTCCTCGTGCTATTTATACTTTCATTACATAACATCACACTACTTGATAATTGCTAGGTGATGGCATTAGCTCATCGGTTAGAGAGACAAAGGAAAGCCTCACCAAATCGACGTTAAAGTTAAGTTCTGCGTGCTCAAGTCACAGTCATACCCATGCACACCACATTCCTGTACCCCTAAGGAAAGGCACCTTCCTTCAGGATTTGCCAAGACTCTGCCTGTGTTCAGCTCTGCATTTGGATTTGTTCAGGCAACGAACGGGACTTTCTCCCTCTAGCACGTTTTGTACAGCATGAAAAACATTAAGCCTCTTATTAGACAAAATTCTTCAAAAGGTGTCTGCTTTCTAGAGAAAATGTCAATGTCAATAACCTGGAAAACGAACTCCTTCAAATTTTTTTTTTTTTTTTTTGCTTTCTCACTGCAAACAGTGGTATTTTGTCTGAGAAGGGAAATATTTCAATTCTGACATACCCCAAAATGACTTGAAGCATTTGTAATTTTGATGCTGCACGCTCCTATTTCTTCATAAAGCTAGTAAAAATTTTCCTATTCTTTCTACCCTGAAAAAGGTCAGTGTATTTTTTTTTTTTTAATATCTGAAGAAGGTAATTCTGTTAGAGAGCTCTTCCTGTGGAGAAATGGAGGTTTCCAGGGTATCACAGCAGCATGCGTGGTTTTTTATTTATATATATATACACACGTACATATTCACACACTCTCTCTATATATATGTACATACTATATATAAGTATGTATTATTTTTAGTTGAAAATAAATTGTCATGTAGGATTTGCAGAAGGTGGGAGAGACTTTTTTTAGATGCAAGCTACCCTATAAAATTTCACTTACACAGAATTATTGGGTAAAAAAAAGCCAGTAAAGATACATCAAGACACCAGTCAATCCACAGCTATTATTAAATGCCTACCTAAGACATAATCTATAGCATATTTTGTACAGTGCTTCTCTAAATGAAGGACGTGAATATAGCTGCAAGGTGAAGGTACAGCTGGAATACAAAGCATGTATTCAACAACTCAGCAACAGCATCACAGGTGGAAACTTAACATTCTGGAACAAAATTCAGTTAACTCCCATACATCCTTTTAATCAGTTTAAAAGTGGAATAGGTTAACACACAAATGAGGTATTTTCATTCTTAACAGGAGTATCCAACATGGAGCAATTCTCCAATACTCTATTGCAAAGAAACTTTGATATTAGCTGTTGGTACTTAAACCTTCACCAACTTGTGCCAGCTCTAGCTATGACTGTCTTCTAGTGAACAACGTTCGGCTTGTTTTTAAAATATCTTATGTTCTCTTTCACCCATGCTATACTAAAGTATTTGCCAATTCAAAATGCTGTTATATTACCTTACACAAAGGTAAAGTGGTGTTTGCACATACCTGCAAGTAATAAAAGGCTGAGTCCAAAAAATATGCTCACATCATATTGCTAAACCTCAGATTAAGCCATTCTCTCCATGGAAGCTTTTCTTTCTCAGCAAGGCACGCATGGATGGTTACACCTTTTCCTCCCGAATCTCCCTTACGTTCAGGCTGTCATTCCTTTCATAGCAACTTGACCATGGTGAACAAGATCTGCATCAAGATCTGACTGGCGAGCAAACTACCTCTCCACCTCATTTCAAGGACAGACACCCAGCGTTTAAGACACAGAAACACACTTTATTTATTCATTGCTTTTATTAAACCAATTATGTGATTAATCAGTATAGCTCTATAGCCTATAATATGTATAGGGAGAAACGCTATACTAAAAAACCCACTTTCAAAGTGCTTTTCGTGCATGTTCCAAGTTAAATATTTCCCTTTTCGTTAGTTTTCCACAGAAACATCCCATAAATGTCTATGAAGTAATCCTAATGTAAACTGGTATGTGGGAGAAGTTACAGGCGGCTAACACTTAATAGGTAAAAACTAAGTGTTAAATTCAGCTGATTCTAACAGATACACACATTAATTTAATTTTAGTTCTTTTTTTGGAGTTCAGTTTGATTTTTTGCTCCAGATGAGAAGTTTAGTTACAATAATCCAGATTATTTAGTTAATACATCATTCTCTCTTTTGAAAAATACGAGAGTTGGGCCAAGTAAGAACAGAGACCATAAAAACAGATCAGAAACTTTACAACTGGCTCCCTGGACAACAATTAGCCTACTGCCAAATATCTATTTGAATGACACGCTAAATCTAATGACAGCTGTGGGCCACAGCAGGATTGAGTCTTCAACTTTAGACCAAGTGAAAACACTGCGTTTACACATTTGCCCAAATCCAAAGCAGAGACTAACAACTATTGTTCTGATATTTAACAGTTGTTTTTTTTCTAAAACTTTCACACAATGGACTATTGTTGACCCAGAAAATTTCTTGTGGGGAAGCAACCTACTCGCATTATAAACTTCTAACTGAAAACACAAGAAATAAGAAATGGTGCCACAGAGCTGGCTACTTCAGAAGCCAGTGGTTTCCGTAGGTTGATTAGGAGTTATTACTTTCACAACACCTCTCTCATTATTTCCAATATAAAGGGGGGGAAAAAAAGCAACCACAGGCCCCCCATACACACCTCCCACACCCCCACGTTCTGCAGGATTCCAACCCAGGAGATCTAACAGAGCATACATATTTTATCACAAAGCTTTTACAGCCAAGGGCAGCGTGGAGCAGTTTAACAATGCCAAATGTATCTTCTAAATGATTTGTAAAATGGTTGCTTAGATGGCTCCACTAACATTTGTCACGTTGTAGGCTATGTGATTAGGAATAAGCATGATTTATTATCCTCAACAGTGCAAATGCGGGCAGTTAAATGCTGACCTTGACTAGCCATTGCCATCAAGCTCATTTGTGTCTCTGCAAGTTGGCTTTAGTAATAGTTATATGGAGAATTAATTAGAAATAACAGATTTTGTAAAGAAGAGTCAATAAACCCACAGATAATCCAGCACTTTAAAAGCTGATTATACAGGTTATTATGCTTTTCAAACCAGATGTCATACAGGAACACAGTTTAACCAAACGAAGCCTCTCTGATGAAAAAATGAAGCATTCCAAAGAAGCATAAACCACAGTATGAATCCCAAACTCATTTGTTCCAAGTATTTTTATTATGATGAGATCTAGATGAGTCCTTTTTAATTCCACGTCATTGACTCTTCTTTTTCATACAGAAATTTTCTGGTAGTAAAACAAACAGAAGGAAACCGGGTACACCTCAATAAATAAAGCTATATGAAAACAAAGGTAAAAAGAAGTTGAGATCAGCATCATATTTTCACCAAAAGAAAAAAAAAAAAAACCAAACTTTAAGAGGAAGCATAATCAGGAGATTCAAGACACAGAGACTGCCAGCATCTTCCTTCTACCCTCTCATCTCATTTCTGAAGAGGTATAACCTCCAGTGAGAGTCACCTTCTACTGGGGACTGGCACATGAAAAAATGAGAGTTAACTCTGCACACACAGATACTGAAACAAACCTTCCCGTGGCCCCAAACAAGAACCGTGTATTTCAATGGTATTTCACAACCATGATGTGGACAGTTTGGCTGAGCATGGAAACCAGAGCTTCGCCCAACTTTGACACCCAAGGAAGCTCAGATAGTCAGGAGGCGGTCAGGAGCTGGCCAAGAGCTGACGAAGAACCGCCCAAGAGCTCCCGGCACCGCCAAGCCGGCCGTGCCATGGCAGCAGCATACCCACACGCTTGGCCCTCACCAACCTCAACGCAGCTGGCCAGGCGATGCCATCCAAGGGAGACAAGAAACTGCCATGCTGAATGACAATGCAACTCCTCACAACCTGGCACTAAAATCAAGAGGCTGATTACCAAGTTTATGCTACTCTGGAAATATACTTTTTCCCCCCCTCCAAATAGTCCCCTAAATTCTTCCCGGTCTCCACAGCTAATCTTACAACCTTAAGTGCTTCCTTTGACTGATCACTTCTCTAGCAGCTATCCTAACATCTTCCTTTCTTTAACTCATCGTTCACTCAGCCATCACAGTAGGTAGCATAACCATCTTCTCTTAGCATTACCTCCGCTATTTTTGTGCGTGTTCACAAAGAAACAGTAATTTCACTGCCCAAGATAACTCTACTAGTTACTTAGAAAATGTTATACTGGTCAAAAGTTGTCCAATAGATTATTTGACCACTACACAATGACGTTGGTCGCAATCTCCATCAGCGGCATGTATCATCTCCCAGATTTTGCTCCATGCTGCTAGATACAATTTTCAATACTAAGGCTTGACTAGTATCAGTTTCCCCTTGTGTAGCCCAAATTTTAAAAAAAGTTTCACTGCAGGCAGGCACCCTGGCTCTCTCCTATAACTACTTGCATAAAGCAGATTAGCAGACTGGAAAATGGTATTTCTTAAATGTCAGACTATATAAACCAATCTTCTTGTCAGCAGACCAAGAAAGCATAGAGAAGTGAAAAGGTGCAGAGATGAAACGATCAGATTTTCCGAGGAGAAGGCAGTCACGTGGGACCTGATGAACACTGAGCTAAGGACGGACTGCTGAAACCAAACCACCCCTCAGTCTCAGCAGCAACACTCCTGCGTGCAGGCAGAGCAACATTTACCCTCTGACGTGTGGCAGAGGGGCCTACAAATTGCTAAATAACCTCGCTGCAAATTCTGCTGCCTGAGTTTCTCAGGGCATCATCCTGCTCCTACAGAGATGAAGACAGACATTAGAGATATGGTTATGTTTTCTGGGCTAAAGCAATAGGACTCCTATGGCCACTACCAACCCTTACACCTGCAGCCTTTAAAAAAAAAAAAAGGCTAAAATTATTTAAGACTAAAACTCAAAAAAAAAAAAAACAAATAAAAACTTTAAGACTCAGAAATCTTGAACAAGGTCTAAATATTTCAGGAAAGCAAACTGTGTACTTTAGTGCATATTATGGATGACAGACATCAAACGTAACACCTGAAGCACTGCATGTTTACTCTGACATCTGGAGTATTGTATCAGTCCATAAGTAATATAAGTGGTTAGAGAAAGAATTAATTTTTTTCTTTAGTGTCTTCTCTCGACTAGAATACGAAAGGTAACAAAAACATCCATTGAAAATATGTTTTCAATGTGAAATATTCAAGAAATTCAATTAAGGAAGAAAAATTACCTAGAAAATAGTATCTGCTTGTGCTATACATCAATTATTTTGAAACATCCCAAACTTCAAGATCTTGAAGCTCTTACTTGTATTACCATTTATTTCCTTTTGTTTGTTTTGTTTCAGCTAATGATGAACTCACGCAATCCACTATTACTTGCTGTAATTTAAAAAAATGGACCATTATCTCACCAAAATAAACTTATTTTGCTACCTACGACTTTGAAGGTATATTTTTAAGAAATTAAAAAAAAAAGAAAATTCAGTAGCTGTGATACTGCATTTAATTTAGTGGTCAGTCTCTATTTTTGTTTTAAGCACTGAGGTATTTTATTCCAAGACAGAGAACTTTCAACTGTTTGAGCTTCAAACACCACAACCCTAATACAAATGTATAAATTACAAAATTAATCCAGTATTTATACTTCTTTTTCCTCTTAAGAAATGCTTAGTATGATGAAATGTAGAAATCAGAGGGGAAAGTGCATTTAGTTAAGAGAAAGCAAATTGAGAAATCAGATGGTTTCTTTCCTCAGCAGCTCCAGCTTTCACATTAAGTTACTTTATTTAGCAATACCCAAGGGTCATATATCACACTTTCATACCTGGATCTTAATTATAGTAACAAGCAAACTCCGACATGCGCTGGTAACAGAAAAGGTTTCACTCTTTCTCCCAAGCCCCCTCCCCAAATCTAGAAAGATTCACTCAGGGTTTTTTAAAAGTACTTAAATTGCAGTGCTTATTCTGCAAATAGAAGTTGATGGGTTCTCCTGTGCTGTAGTCACCAGTGAACAGGTTCCTGTATTTAGGTTAACCTTAGGGCATATGTTGATTTTACAAAATGAAGCAAGTGTACTAAGCTCCTTCAGTTTGCATTTACCTTAGCGGATGCTGACAGGACCTAGCGTTTCCCTCAATCCAGCTGTAAGCCTTGACTTTTCCTTGACCTTCTCTACTGAAATCTTGTGGTAGCAACCATAGTCCGCTATCCAAATCTTACCTCCAAATAATCTGTTGACTACGGAAAAATATAAACTTCAGCATAAACAAAAAGTGTGTTCTGGCGGACTGAAACCGAGGAGCACTTGTCTCCTAGGGAAATAAATCTACTTTTTACGCAGCGATATAGTGATCAGAGAAGTGTAACATCCTCCGAATACTCTTCTGCAATGCACTGTTCTCCTCTAACTACTGTCACAGTGTACCAAGATCCAACTGCCCCAGGGAAATAAAATTTACTTGTTCTGTAGGTATTTTAGTAGATAAATATAGGTATCTATTGAAACGGAATGGTTAAGCTAGACGGGGAGTTTCCTCTCAGGAGCAAACCTCCAACTTTGGAAGCCAGAGAACAACAGTAAGCCTCACAGCGCATTTGCTCTACCTTTTCATATTTGGTCCACTTATAGAATTAGTGCAGTTTAAATGCATGCAATGTTGGTATTTGTGCTGCTGATTATAAATTGCTATGTATTGTATAGCAAGATAAGGCAGGAACAGTTTATCTGGAAAATTATCTAGTTAATTATTGAAAGTCTATTGGGGAGGGCAGGGAGTTTGTTTAACTCCTCCTTTTCCTGCACCGTCTCACCTGCCATGACTAAAAGGAAAGAGACACAGCTTTGAAAATTCAATTTTTCATAGCACCCTCTCATCTTCCACCACTGAAAAAAAATACATAAACTAATTAATGCATCCTGATCACTCTTGTACGAGAGCACAGTAGTGTTTACTCAGTAAGGCTCTGCTGCCTTCTTGGTCAGCAATATTTTAAAACTGCATAAAATGCAGTGATTCCAGTGAGGTTCACCTGCTGATAGGGGCACCAGTGGGAAATCATTACCATGAGGAACTGCAGGCAAGACAAGACTGCATGACTATTTCGCTCTGCTACTGAGGACTTCTAAGACAAAAATTGAGTAAGCAAGGAAGAAGAAAAATTCCAATGCCAAATGCAAGGAGATGCTACCAGTAATAAGGACATCTCTTTAAAAAGCCTCCTCTCTTCAAAATAAAGCTCACTACTTTTTTCAAGTTCTTCCCTCAGAGTCTAAACAAGCAGCTCCTAAAAATACCTGCCTTTGCTTGAAAGCTGTTTTATGAAACCCTTATTACAGCAACCTGAAATGAAACCGATGACCAGAGTGTATTGACTATTTTCAACCTTAAGAAATTTCATTCTGTTGCAGAGACAAAAATCTACCTGGTGTGTCTAGCAAGGGCTTGGCCCTGTAAGTCCTAAAAGAATATCTTTATAAAAAAATATTCGTTTATAACAGAAGCAGCTTGGTCCAGTCATACGTACTTTCCTATTACAAACGGTTTGCTTTATCTCCTGAGTGCATGATGTGTTTACAGAGAAAGGCACCACACCATTAATGCCCTAACCACACAATATAAAAAGTTTAGAAGAGTTCTGTAATCAAATAAAAAAAAAAATTTCATAAGAGCAAAAAGTAAACTGAACTGCCAGCCTCAGTCTACTGGGGCTTAAAATACCACAATAGAAAAACCTCCAGAGCAACCATGAAACCATAGGGAAAAAATGCACTAAAGTACAAAAAAAGGTTACCATGGGAACAAAGGCTATTTTCCAACTTGTCAAATAAAAGCCCCAGTATGGCAGACCTTATACTCATACGAGCAATCCCACAGGCTTCAAAAGGCAACATGTATAATTATTGCTGGAGCTGAAAGAATCTAATGGGGGTATGGAGGGGGAAATTTGCCCTTTCAACCCCCTTGTGCCCCCCCCCCCAATCCAACAAGACAAAATTAGTATGGCTGTTGAGAGCATATTAGCATTACAGTACCAGTGTGTGCTGTATTATAATTCTACATAGGAACAGAAAACAGAAGTAGGAAAGTCTGCACACTAATCTAAACTTCATAAACAAGGCGTAGGGAAAAATGAAAGGCAACAGACAGCTCACAATGTTATTTAGTATGAGTTACCAATGCAGAACGGAGTAGTAAGACTCAAGCCCATAAGCGTATTGGAGAAACTCCTGACATGAACAGACTTCAGTATCTTGCAACGCGCAGCAAGTTCGGCATGCGTTTGCAAGAGGAAGGTTGGAAAAAGAAATTATCCGCCAAAGATGATCTTACTAATCAAAAGGCAATAATCCTTAATAAGGTTAGGCACAGTGCTTTACGTTTTACTGGAAGTTTCCAGCTTAGCACCTGTTAGAGATGATACAGTAAAAGCCAAATTCCAACTTTACCACCATGTCTGATTAACAGGTATTTTAAAAAGCAAATAGTCACATTATTTTGAAATATCTTCCATGACTTCTAAAAACACTATTTGAAATACTGAAGGCTTCATTTTACCTAACATTTTTCCATTTTAAGAAATTCAAGCTGTTCATGGTGTTCCAATGCACACAATTATTACCTGATACAAGAAATAGGAACTCTTGCAGCTCTAGGCTGGGGAATTACAGACATTGGGGTAGTTTGTAAATTTGTCTTTTCCACCTTCCTGGTCCCACGGCTCCAATAAAACATCTTCCTAAAACTAGAAGGTGGTAAAGTCAGGGTGATTTCCACTTCTTTCTCCTTTACTCTTCCCCTCTTGCCGCCTTCATGGGCTTTTGCTACCTTTTGACAGTGTAATAAAAAAACCAGTTGTGATGTTTGAGGAACATACAAGGGTTACAGCGAGCAGAATATGCCTGCATTGAGTAGACAATACAGGGCAAATGGATGGGGCATTCACACCTGACAGCTTCTGTGATAAGGAGAAAAAGCAAAGAAGGAAAAATGGGATAGGAACAGGTATTCAGCCAGACCTTCACGTGGCCTATTTCTGCAAGTGCTGAAACCAGCCCTCATGCAACAATCCCTCATTTTTATGACTGTGGCTTCTTTGCTTGGCCAATTCCATCTCCAGTGGCCTTTGCCTGTGTCTACCTGCAAACATCATCTAGCCTAGGACTCACTGCCCAGTCTCTCTGCCTCTCAGGATGCTTACCAACAGTTCGCAACCGGAGTTCCTCCAATACCTTAGCAAGTTCTCTGGTCATCGTTTCTTCACGTGATGGATCTAAAGAAAGGCACGACTCTAAGGCTGGGGATGAAGAGCTGGTCCTTTGGATACAAAAAAACTGAAACCCAAACTCATCACATACTAGTCTTAAGTTCTAGGTGTGCAATCCCACGTATAACCTGGTTTTCCAATATAACCCATACGTTATGTTTCTTCACCAGCACGCTGTGAAGTTCCTCTTCTGTTACACCGTTCCCTACAGGCCAGCCTTCCATAGCAGATTCTCTCACATTTACACACAGTGTTCACCAACAAGGGTGAAATAAGAAAAACACTCCCATTTTCTCTTCAGTGCAAACAAGTAGCTATGCAACCCTCCTCCTGCCTTGCCTTCAGGAGGCAAACATCTACCCTGCACAACAGCTCTAGCAAGTATGTGAGTAACTCCTTGCTCTAAAACGACTAGCTGCTGGTAAGGGCTCTGTGGTACTTTCTCAGAAAATACACTCATAGAAAACTAAAGTTTTAAAAGTATTCTGATCCCAGTCCAACCTGTGAATTTTGTCATGGGTGAAACAGCCTGTTCAGGCTTCGCATCTGCTCGTAAAAATTGTGATTACCAGGGGACATGGCAAGTAGCAGCTCCAGTTCAGACAGGGACATCACTTCCCACTTGTCCCACCTCTGCTACACAAAGTGACAATTTACACAGAACCTTACACCAAGGTGAAGTACAGTCACTCCTGTTGGTGGAGATATTGTTGATGATCACATTTATTTGTGCGCTTCAAGTCCCTCCGTTTTCCCTTGCCTGTAGTTCATGTGGAGGGTCAGGGAGTATGGGCCAAAAGAGAGATACATCTAGGAGTATTCAACAGCCCTATTTCTCATCCTACTGTTGTAGAACGAATGCAGCTGTTCTTTCCATCCTTATTCCTAACTTAGAAAGCTAGGTAAGTTGAATGACAGGGCACAGGGAGAAGAAAGATGTGAGCCACTCATCTTTGTAGAGCCTTCCTCTCTTCATTTTCCCTCTTGCAAAAGAGCTTCTTTTGAAACGGACACATAGGAAAAGATGTTTTGAACTGATCATCACCATCACCGGTTAGAAAGACATTGCATACTTGCATCCACAGGACCAATTAGGAAGACAGTACTGCTCCAGCATCTGATCTCATACTCCAGCATATACAGAACCTGCATGTGTGCAACTGCACCAACTGCACTCATGCTATACAGCCTTACGAGTGATTTGCAATGTTTAATTTTACATACCCCTTGGCTTCAGATAGAATTATACCTATTTTAGACACCAGGAGATCACGACAGAGGAACAGTTTAGGTCATAAAACAAAACAGCATCAGATCCCAAATGCAGTTGTTCAGAGCTCACCACAAAAGCAAAGGCTTTTGAGCTGAGGTACTACTGAACCTTGGAAGACATGGGTTTTAAAAACTAGATGCACAGTTAACATTCAAGAATCCCTTTTAAAATCAACAGTAATTACATAACAGGAAAGCTCTGCTCCCATTAACTAAATAAAAGTTCTATTGATAGCCTGTAGAAGGTAAAATCAATTGCATGTGTATTTTTAAAATATTCCAAACCCCAAGTCCTTTCAACTCCCCTTTCCCTATTTTCACAGCAAGTGTAACCACTGACACGCAATACAGTTATACTGCATTAAATAACTATAGATTTTAACTTTTAAATCAATTAAAATACCCCTCCATTATATGTCAGAGCGACAAGTAATAGCCTGCTGAGTGCCATGGAAAATTTTGGTCAAATAGCAGATGAGGGCTGCAATCACTGACTGATACTTAGAGCAAAGGCTCTTGGTAATTCTCCCACAAGCAATCACAATTGCTGACAAAGTTCAAATTTGTCTTGACAGGATTGTCAAGGCAAACTAGAAACGTTCACAACTGCAAGTCAAAGAATTCATTTTTATTCAGCTGAAATTCACCCTACTGCTCACATACTAATGATACACAGTACTGTACCTACCATTCTCTCTGGCTGAATAGCTGAAACCCATATAGCAAAGACTAAAAGAAAATGGGAGTATTAAACAAAACACAGGCCAAGGAAGTTATGTTCTGCAACTTACACAGCCTCAGTTCCCCTCCTAAATCCTCTGTTGCATACTGTCATAACTCTCTCGCAATATATAGCGGGCCTTGATTTTTGGAAGGCAGCTTGCATTTAACTTCAGCGGGAATAAGAGCTGGTACAATAATTAAAAATACCACTATCCTTCCCATTTCAGGAAAAGGATGTTTAACTGTTTATGCACAAAAGCACGTTACTGTAGAGGCAAACTGACAGTTGAGTGTGCATAATTATGTGCTTATGCATAAATTTGCACAATTTACATAGTAATCAAGGTGTACAGCAGAGTGAGCAAACATTATTACTTGCTAAGCCATCACCCCCCAGATCTCATTTATGCAGCCCGTCTGTGGCACAGACTTTCAATTTTCTATAGCAAGGCCCGCAATATCGCTCTCTGACACAACAGGTCCCACACAGACTGCAATTAAAACCAAACAGAAAGAACCTGACCACACACATTCTTTGCCCCATTAAGCAATTTCACAGAATCATAGAACAGTTTGGGTTGGAAGGGACCTTAAAGGTCGTCTAGTTCCAGTCCCCCTGCCAGGTTGCTCAAAGCCCCACGCAACTCAGCCTTGAATTTCTGCCTATTCTAAAACAATCTGCTTTATTCTCCGCAACCCCTCCCCTCAGTCATCGAAATAACTTCTGCTATAAGCAGGTGTGCAATATGCAGAATAAGCACTTGGGGAAGAAAGAAGATGACTCAACAAGGAGTAAGTCTGGAGGACCCACGGTTTCAAATGTTGCAGCAATGACAGCATAACTTAACCTTATTACATGGCTAGAGGACCCAAGGTGGCCCTGCCGTCCCCACTTGCCCACCTTCAAGCTTCAGACCACTCCACTCCATGCAGCTCCTGGCGCAGGAGCCCACCGCAGTTACAAAGTGTTAACAGACCTACAATTCCTTCTTACATCCACATCTGCTTTCCATATTCCCAATTAACATATACAAAATAAAGCAAGTGCTAAGCTCCAAAGTATATGAAAATGGTTTTACTTTTTTTTTAAAAAAAAAATTATTAAGTTGTTATTCAGGAACAGGAATAACAAAACTTTGTTTCCTAAGGCTTCCTCCTTCCCGCTTGCAACCTTTAATAGGAGAAAAATGCAAACTATCACCTCTCCTCTGGTGGCGGCACTAACTGGGTGCCTCTCTTCCATCCAGTTGCTTATTTTAATGGAACTGGTAAGAGATAACAGCTAAAATTGAAAGAGGTAATAGCTACCCACTGTCAAATTTAGTTGAAGTTGGCTGACATTCAAAACTTACTAGGCGGGAACACACAGACAGCCCAGTTACATAAAACTTCATTTCCCTGGGCTCTGTCTAGGGTTCTGCTGGACTCACTATCATAACCAATAACTTGATCAAAGTGCTCAAAAAGCAATCTTCGCTTTAAAGCTTTGGACCGTCACACATACTGGCGTATTTAAAAAGCATCACCTGCTTAATTAAAGCACACAACCCTCTCAGAAGACCCTGCCCTCCGTCCCACCGCGTGTGTCCAAACGCGGTGGAGGGACATACCACATCTCGCACCCAGGGAGCGAGGGGCTGGGAGAGCAGCCTGGCGAGGCCGAGGGGAGCCCGCTGCCGCCAGCACAGAATCGCCGCCGCCTCCCTCGTACTCTCCAGGTCTCTTCAGGGAAAGGGGTGGCGAGTTCCACTTTGTGACAGAAGTGAATATTTGATTTAGTTCCTTCAAAACTAATTTATCATCAGTGAAAACAGCAATTACAAATCTTGTTAGCAGCCCTTGTCGCAGCTCACCTGAACTAAGCTCACAGGTAGCAGTGCTGCTGTACCACAGCCCACGACTCCTCTCTTTGCCCCCACAGGGGAAAGCCCACTCCTCGGTTCAAAGTGAGCAAAAGACTTAAGCCCAAACAGATTGGATACTGTTTTTTGTAATTCAAAATGACTGATGCAAAGTATCTGCTTCCACTAAAAGGAGCACACATAAGCCTGTCATGTTGCACATTAAACACGGTGCTACCAATGATACCTCTGCATCTCTGAAGTTCTTCTGCATGCTTCTGGAAGAAGAGTTTCCATTAAATTAAATAGTAGGAATTAAATCCTACTATTCCGTGTAGGAAGAGTTTGCTTTTTTTGACCTAAGCTGGCAAGAAATTAACCACATTTTTGCAGCACATCAAGAGCTACAGATACTCATCTGATTTACGTATTTGTTTTGCTTGTTTTCCCTGAGTAACGTGTTCCTAGTTTTGCATGTACCTACAGAAGTCTAGTTATTGAATCTTCAAAAACCTTGACCACAGTGGATAGCGTCATTGTCTTTTGTGTGGTTTTGGACTCCAAACGTGGACCTTCCTTTAACACATCCTTGTAATATTTCCTGGACTTGCCTCAGAGTCATTCTGATTATAATCAGTCCATAGAAAGCAGCTTCAGGCAGCACACCGTCCATCTTTCTCTTTGAAAAGCTGTATCTGTACTCCTGTATCTACAAAATACAGTGTTTCCAAGCTGAGTATTTGAAAACACTTGTAAGAACTTGACACCTAAAACCTTTTCCAGGCCTTTTACACCAGCAAGGACTCAAAAGACCATCCAAGAGGAACTGGTTAATGCTTGGAAGAAACGAGGCTGTTATCCAAATTTCACAGTCATACAGAGGAATGTTAATAAAAGTAAATGCATACCAAGCACTTGTTTGAAGTTCAGTGCTTCTTTCATTCCAGAAACACTGCTTTAATCTCGCAAATGCTGCTCTGCCTTTTGTTATCCTCTTTCGTGACTGTGTTGTCAAGCGCAGCGCTCAGACAACTTGCTGCAGAAGTACCAGAAATTGCCTACAAATGTCAAGCCTGCGCCGCTAACGTGCATGTTTTCTAGCAGAGCGAGGCTGAAGCAGGACCTCAGTTTTCCTCACGAAAGTGCTCATGCCAAGCTGTTTGGCAGAATGACCTGGAAAGTCAGTCCCTCCTGGTTCTCAAGCATTTGGGAACCAACTGCAGTCGCTGGCAGACAGCGGGCTGCAGGTTATCAGCTGCACGACCTTGGATTTGATGCAAAAAAAAATTAAAAAAAAATAAAATCGCTGAATATTGAAAATTCCCCCAATCCTGTAACATGGCATGCGGTTTCCCCTATCGCAGCCTCCAAACATGTCAAGAAGCAGCTCTGCCTACAAGATACCAAGGCAGATCAGGGTGGGGACAAAGCCTTGCTTTGTGCCCTTCCACGAGCGAAAAGCTGTGATCTTCTGCCTTGACTGAAAACACTTGCCAGAGTTGGTAATTCAAGAGCTTGCCTGAACAGCTGAATTTTGCCGAAGCCTGAAAAAAAACCTTGAGATTAATGGTACTACAGGCTCTGGTTTACTTGACAAAGATGATATACAGACCTTTATTCTCAGCTTTTCTGCAACTTTCTTGGCTGCAAAACTGCATTAACTGTTCCTCAACCAAATCAAACCTCTGGGTCTGCTGACCATTATTCCAGCCAAGGTAGAAGTTTCTTCTTCCTGCAAGAAGTGAATGAGTACACCAGTTGCCAAAGCACGAGCTGTTACTCTTTTTGTAGAGTTGAATCTCTGCATCCTTGAACTTCTGAGGAATCATCTTCTTGTTCTTAACGGCTGTAAACAGTTGTGCCTTTGTCAGGCCATGTGGTACCCTCTGACCAACTACTGTAGCAGAAGTACCATGACTGCCCGCTGCCCTTCTCTGCCGTATTTACAGGACAGATACGAGAGTCTGTGCTATTTTGCTGTCAGCTGCTCTTGGGTGGGTAGGCTGGAGAATTTCATTTAATGCTTTGACAGAGATGCCAGATGGACATTTTAATAAACTGGTGAAGTGTCCATGCCCCTGATTTGGGATTTCCTTGCAGCTGGCTCTCAGTGTTTGACCATCCTGACGATGGACTGACGCAACATCACTGAATTTACAGTCACAGACTAGTTTTTATGCAGGCACAGAAGCTCATTTAAGTTCCCGTGCCTTTTCTGCTATTATAGTTGCAGTTTAAACCAATGGTAACCCACCGGGTTTTTGCAGGAACCGCTCATGCAGCCGCAAGTCCATGGTGGCCACAGTCAGAGCTTAGCTGATAAGCTTTTACCAGGCAGCCACAAATGCAGGTCCTTAGGGGCTGCCTGTGGTCGCTGTGACAGCTCCTTAGAAACACTGGTCCCAACTGGCAGCAGAAGGTATAACAACTAACTACAAATACAGGAATAAAAGTGGCTTTCACAAATACTGCAGATAATGGTTAAAGCCCCCCTGCTCCCAAAATTAATGCAACTGGCTGTGCTCCTTAAGGCGTTCACTAGCTATTTTAAAGTTACTATGGTTTCATGAAGGAAAAAAAACAACCAACCAAAATATGATATGAAGAGAGTCTAAGAAGTCTATGAATGAATATTGATAAACTGCTGATCGCGATGTGCCATAATTATTCTTAGAGCATGAGGTCACAATCCCAAACTATGGAACTGCTGAAATAATATTTTTAAAGTTTCATCTTTCCCTTATGCATAAAAATCTCTGCTAAGCCTGCAAAATCTTGACCTCAAATTTAAGGACATTATGCTACTTTAATAAATTATATAGAAGGCTTGACTTGTGATCAAGAAAATATTAAGGCTTGGGTTATTATATTTTACATTATTTCTTTAATCATTATACCTGAAGAGCTTTCATTAAAAATACAGTAATTCAATTCACTGTCATATTATTAACAAAACATGATATACATATTTAAATTCCAACGTTGTGAAAGAGATGACAGGGATAAACTATATACTAAATAGCTGAAATTCAGACAATGTAAAAGAAACACACAATCTTTTATATAAAGCAATGGCTTCAACATTTTACTTTAAATCCGAATTTATCTTAATGGGTACCATGTCCTCAAAAAAAAGTCTACAGAAAAAATATCTGGATTACTTTGGATACTGTTGTCTTAAGCAAGTACACTTCAGATTTATACTTAATTAGAATTAGATGGGAAAGTTTGTCGGTGTCTCTCATTCCTCTTCAAAATTTGGCATATTGTTGCTGCTCCTGATAAGGCCGCAGTGTGCCTGTTTGCACGATGGAGAAGTTATCCACAAGTGCACAAGTACGGCTATTGCTCCAATTAACTATTTATGAGCTGTTCTGCTGCTCCAGAAAAAGTGCACCGCTATCAGAAAAGAATTGCTCATTAGCAAGCAGCCCGTTAAGGTATTTTTAAATACAACAATGCAACTTCAGTAGACACGTGCATCATTTTTTAAGGAGAAAAAGAAGAGAATTGTTTTACTCCGGAACTGAGTGGTTTAAAATTTTAATGAAGAAAGGATTTGAGATTGTATTATAGGAAACAGTGCCTCATTGACAGAAATTTAGTTAAGACAGTCCTGCAGATCTTTTCCATCTCTTATTTCTGTGCCTTTTACCCTTGGCATGCATGTGCTCCCACTTTTTCGTGGCACAGAACCAGGATGGGTGCAGCCTGAAGGTTGGCAGGGAAGCAAGGACTGGGTCCTGCTCCCAGCCAGCTCCTCCAGTAAGGGAGAAATCTCTGCCACGGCTTCCCCTTTACATCCAAAACGCTACTGGGAATAAACTCTGCACTCCGAATCTGAAACTCCTCCCCTCTTAAATGGAGCAAAATTTAAACTATTTAAGTGAAGAAGTGGCAAAATTACTCTCTTCTGATCATGCTAAGCAGACGGGGAGCGAGGCTGGCAAACCTGCCCTACCCTAACTTTATCAACCATTGAGTTGCTAAACTCTTGAGAGTGCTCTGAGGTGCCCTGGTTATCACTGATAGTACTGACAGATTATATACATCACCTTTGTACTACTACAGTCCTCAAGTGTTTCAAGAAATTCACATAGGTAAAACAGTCACTACTACTTGAAGCTGTGCCCTTCATTCCCAAGTTTTCTGCAATCTCCTTATTAAAAGTACCCAAGAAGCCATCTCATCTGATGCTCTACCAGGCAGAGATATTTTGGACAAAATGCAAAAATATTTCATAACTAAATTATCAGATTGATGAGTGACACAAAAGCACTACCTGTCAAATTGTTACTTAACTTCACCTTCCAAATTACTGTCCACTCAGTTGTTTCAAATGCACGTAGTTATGTTAGTCCAAACGAGCTTCTTGCTTAAAATACTACTGCGTCCCACACATTTGTTCCTGGAAGATAACATGATGGAGCCCATCTGAAATACCGTCTGGCATGTTTACCTGTCTCAAGTCCTCACTTTATCTGGCAGCATCCTCCCCTGCTGCGAGTTCATCAGAACAACATTTTCATGCAACAAAGGATGCAATCAATCATAATCTACATGAGGACACATTACCCAAAAATGTAATAAATGCAAAAGCTTGTTATAAATTGCCAATACTCTGATGTTAACTTATTGTTCACACTTGATCTTAACGTTTACCCACCCACGTGTCCCGACCTCTGAGGACGACTCCAGTGATCCAACCCTTCACCAGCTTACTTCAGTATATTAAGGCTGTCAGTCCAACCACCTTTCTTTCTCTCTCTGTCTCCCACCCCTCTTCTCTATGTCCTCATAAACACCACCACCTAAAAATGAACTTATCTGCAAGAGTAACAAAGGGCAATATTGAGACTTAGCCCAGCAACTGAGTCAAACTATGACATTTTCAGCTGCTGCATGCTGCCAACTCCAATCCTGTTAGGGCCAACATGATCCACTTCAAAACCATCTCAGATCAGATACAGAAATGCAATTCTGAGCTACTCCAGAGTTTTGTTATAGTTTGCTGCCAGCCTACAGAGGGGAGCTAACAGAGTAGAGGACAACCAACACACATAAAGGAGAATAATCCTCTCCCACCACAAACCTCCTTCATTCACTACAAGGAGCGTATACGAAATACAGAATAGGTAATGCAGGTACCCCCCCCAAAAGAAAAAAAAAGGTAAATTGCTCTCCTGGTTTTCCCAGTAAGACAAAATTAGTGTTGAGATGTATGATCAACTCCTTAACGTACTACCATATAATTTATTTATATAGTTATTCTCTCTCTGTGTTTTCCAATAACCTTCTAGCTTTTTACCTTTCAGCTGAAGGCAGTCTCTTCACTTTTTATGCATCACGAAGCCAGAACAAGTATCAATGTTTAACAATGATTCCCTGGAATCTCTTGGGAAAAAGGAGAGAAAAGACAAGGAAGAAAGGAATTAAGGAGTATATTTACCTCTATCTCTTGTCATTTTACGGTAACATGGAGGAGAGGGAGGAAAGGAGAAAGTCTAATTTAGTGGTCTGAATGATATATTGGAAGCTCTACATGCTTCCAAGGCTACTTCTAAAGAAAGTTTTATGCATATGCAAGTCTGTTCAGAGAAAGGTACCATATGCTTATAATCATTTATCCTTTATACAATGCATACTTCATTAAATTTGTATGGTCTTCTTTTTTTTCTTTTTTTTTCTCCCAAGAGTGAGATTCACAGATCTGAAAGGATGTTGAATACTAAATCTGTAAAAGTTCATGACAGCCTATGGCAAAACTCCATTTCAGTTTGGATTAAATATATTTGGTGAAATTCCAAACAACCCCATCAATACGTGCACAAACAGGACTCCTGGTTCCCCAGGAGAGAGAGATATCACTTGTTTACTCTGTGTTTGCTCTATGAAGACCTTTGGGTATAAATCGACAAGGATGCTATCTTGATACACAGAATGCTTCTGCAAGTGCTAGAAGTTGAATGTGTCTGCTCAACTGAGAAAGAGACCGAACGTCCCATGCAAAAGTTACAGACACTAACTGTAATGCTGGGCAACTTTTGCTGTAAATTTCTGTATTAATTGAAACATGTAAGAAAGCCATTCTCTTCACTGGATGTTTACTCCTTTTATAGGTAATTTTCAAATTATTTGAAATTTCAGATGGCAAACAATTCTTCGCTCTCTTTCCATCTCCCTATTATGGCTAGGGATGAATACGCAAAATCTTTTAAACCTTTTCTCTCCTCAGCCTTTAGTCAATATTTGTTAATTACTTTGTATTGAACTACCCCTTCTGCAGCGTTATACCATAATTCAAGCGTTAAACTTCAGTATGTTAAGGAGACTAGAAGAGTTACATACACTTTTCACTTCTAAGCTTTCACTTCAAGAGTTTTTTCCCTTGTGACTGCCTTAGTTTGTATTCCCTTCCTTATTTCCTCAAGCTGTTCTCTTAAGATTCAGACGTTTTCTTCCACTCTTCTGCATGCTAAACACATCTTTGGGTAAGATTTAAAGGGCTCAGATGTCAGGTATGTAAACTATTTTTCCTTTAACAGCAGAATTGGCACAGTAGGCTATTCCAAAGATAAGTGTATTTGAGGCAGAAACTTGCCTTCCAGTTTTATTCTCTTCTATCAGCAATGCCATCTTGATAATCTCGGCTGTGGTGAAGGAAGAAATGTTGTGTTCATTGGTTACAAATTTTTTTTTTGCTCAAGTGTGTCATCATGAAGTTTGAATATACTGCACTGTATGTTCATATATTTTTCTACACAATTCCCCAGGTTTCTTCCAGATTTCTTCATCAAAATACAAAACTTGGAGCTACTTTTTCCTCTTCCAATCTGAGTCAGAAATCGTGTATGCAATGCCTGCACAAAAGTAAAAATACTGTCTTTGGCATTTGTGGTTATCTGCTGAAGCTTACTTCTGTGAATAACCCAAAGCATTTTCTCTAAACCTTTATTCAAACTAAAGTGACAGTGTAATCATCCATAATTCAGAAGCAGCACCTGTTGGGTTTGCATTAACAAACTGATAAGTAAAGAAAACTTTTCGGAGCTGGAGCTGGCAAAAATATCCTGTACTAGCAAATCCTACACTGACCAAACCAAGACTGGTTTCAGTGAACTATGGTAACATTTTCATGTTCAAAAAAAAAAACCCAAAACAAACCACCACAAAAAACCAAACCACTAATAGGACAATCTCCAGGTAAGATGTTCAAAAGTTATAAGAAATCAAATATTAAAAGATATACTTAGAAAAATTAAGATAAGTGTTAAGACAACACCCATCCCGCCACCTTTTTTGTATCTTTCTAAACATTTCCTCCAGTCCCAACAGAGTACATCTAGAACTAATCTGGTCACCGTGGTGGGCACTGCGTTTCAGACAGCCACACAGAAAGCAGCTATGTAATACTTCTATCAATACGCAATATTCAACATAGTGGCAGTTCTTCATGATGCTAAATGCAAATATACTACTTACACAAACATTTTTGTAACTCAAAAATCTAGCTGGGATAGTCAAGACACATTTTTGTTTGGGAATGAAGACTAGCAGCTCATTTTTCTGACACAAATCAAGGTCAAAATTCTGCACACTCACTTACTAAAAAGTAGTAATTGAAGACTGGGAAAGCTAGAAAAATCAGTTTTGGTGCCATCACAACAACTTTGTGGTTAGCCATGCTAACATACAGCTTATTAGGTACAGTGCTCTTAGATTATCCCACAAGGCAGTGAAGTCAGAACACAGAAGAAGGTTACACAACTTTTCCAAGTGACTTCGATATACAACGAGGGAGGCAAGGTAATTTTAACATCACCTCTAATCACAAATTAAAGTCATCTCAAGCCTGCTGTAACTTATAGCAACTTAAGAGGCCAGTCCAGAAGTCAAGGAGCCCAGGATGGATGGAGGATCAACAGGATGCCTTGGTGCCAATGGCCGTATGGGCTTCTACAATGGTTCTACATGACCAAGCTATCGTATGCACACTGAAAGCTGCTTTGCCTTAGTGTCACAGGTTCGATGATCATGCCCAGACTTAATATATACGTATTTATGTAACTAAAATTAGTATAACAACAAATAGAATAAATATGTACCTATATAAAAGATACAGTACCAGACAGTTGGGTTTTTTTTTTTTTTTACTGTACAGTACACCATTTTACTTCTAGGTCTCAATAGAATTAAGAAAACAGAATTTTAAAAGAGTAGTTATGGAGACAGCTGGGACACAGCAATATTTCCTTTCTAGTATTGGTTTCCTTGAAGATTAATAGTGGACACAAGCATCTAAATCAGTTTAATTCTACACTACTTATAAATTTAATGTTGCCATTTTACTGTATAAACAATCATCAAATTAAGTGGCTATGAAATATGGAGTCTGCTTCCTCTTTTTTTCTTTTTTAACCTCCATCTTGAGATAGACCACCAAGACATCAAATACACAGATAACAATGAAATGGCACAGGGAACTTCTACTGACATGAAAACAATCACGCCCAGAAGAATCCATCTTCCCAATGCGGGCAATAGCTACCAGATAAACTGACACAGTGAAGTGCTCCCACCTCACCAGATATGAAATAAATAATAAAAAACTCAACATTTAAATATACAGAAAAGGGTTCCATGCTGGCCATTTCAAGGAAGAGGACGTAACAAGAAAAATCAACAAGAGAGAATGCTGCAGAGATTTCCTGTTCAGGAGGAGATACTGCAGCATCAGTCCTCAACTCTCAGGATTGACCCTAACAAAAAAAAAAGAAAAAATAATTCTGAAAACATACACTTCTTCATCACTTATTATTCTGTCTCCATGTAATTCTTGAATAAAAGAAAGACTGAATTCAATGATGGATACAGCCCAGATACTGTAGAAAGTCATCTCATTTGCCACTCCCTACCAACATGTTCCTGGCAAAACAGAAAGCAAGACCAGAAAGCCAAATAAACTGTAGGTCAGGGAACAGTTTTCCCCTGTGAAGCACTTGTGAATCCTGAGAGAATGATACTCCTCCTCACCAAATGGACACGATTTCTGTTATTGGCCCTCTGAGACAGGATAAGCCATTGGTTTAGTTAAGAACAGAAACAGAATCCCAAGTCATCCATTCTACAACCATATTAGAAATTTTCTGCAAGGATTCTTATTTCTATTCAGTAGCTAAAGAAGTTGACAGATAGGTCTCAAGCTCTTTTTATTAAAATTTCCGTGGACATTTCCTTTTCTGGTTTATGGCGATGTGAATTTGCCCTGTCTCTGCTTAGGACACTCACTGGTTTTTGAGCCTCAGAATTAAGAAATTATTGATTAGAACCAAATTGACTATTCAATTTGAACATCGAAGATTTTACTTTCACAGGGACTGTTAGCACAAGCAAACCCAGGGCTCTGCCTCCGCAGCCGCTCTCAGCTGCGGGATCAAGCACTGCTC
>NW_009622519.1:30624-93060 GCF_000690535.1 Cariama cristata | reverse complement strand
TGGCATCACAGAGGTGAGTAGTATACCGTATGTGTATCATCTCAGATATCTAATCCAGTACCTGGATGGGTAGAAAAATGCCTGAGCCCAGACTGAGGCCCAAGTTCCTTTTATTAGTTGAATACCCAAACCCTGAAGATCACAAGAGGAAAACCTCTTCAGCAGAGTTACATTGCATCCAGCCAGAATGCGAAATCAGCTTAACTACCATCAACTGAAAGAACAAAAAGCAGGGCAGGTTGAAAAACAAAACAAAACACGCAAGCACTTCAATTCCAAGGCACACACAACAGTATTTATAAAGCGCTATATCCACCCAAATCCAGAGAGCACACTTCTCAATCTATCAGGAGTCACAATCTATGAAGTTGAGAGTACGATGAAAAAGGAAAGAATTATACAAAAAGCCTTCTAATACAAGAGGAAAAAATACAACCCACATACGAGAAATCAATTTCATTGAATTCAGCAAGTTGTAAGCACTTATTTAAGTCTTGGTTTCACAGTCTTAAGATATGAGTCTCACTGAGACCCACAATAAAATTTCTACCAAATTTAATGTGGGTCAGAAATTCACTTCATGATTGACGTATGCCAGACCAGCTACTGAGCTGCATTACAAAAAAGTCCTACCCTTAAAACCAACCCAGAGAAAGTTTTAGCCACAAAGCCAGGGCAAGAACCTCAGCAACATTCAAGCAAGCAGCCAGGAGACATGCATACTCCTGACAGAAATTTTATCCTCACAAAAGAGCACTTTTTTGCAATTAAGGAGAGACCAGTAAAATTAAACTTAAACATATTAAGTAATAGCAAACTATACGTACATCTTTTTTTCCCCAAAACCTTCCAGATCAAGGGAGTAGAAGAAAAGATTAGTAATTTTTTTAAAATGAAATTTCAGTTAGATTCCCTCTTTCATACTGCAAACTCTTCCATTTTACAGTTGGAAAATTATTAAAAAAAAAAAAAGCAGCACAAAAAACCCACAAAAACCTGAAACCTGAATTTGCTTCAGGATACAGGTTTCTTTAAAACACACATTTCGGTGTAATTCGAAGCTAGGGAATAGTTAAGCAGTGATTATAATTTACAGCATGCAGAGTGGAACTGTAATAACCGTACATCTGGGCAGTAGGCTGAAGTGGCAGAGAATAAATAAAGGCCAGGGGATGTTTTATTCTATCCCTTCCACACTCCTCAAGGACGTGGCAGCTCGCACTAGAGGATAGCAGCAAGGCAAGCACTCGCAGCGTGACAAAGCTTGCACATGAACTGCACCTAAGCCTTTTTTAAAATGCTACGTACTTATACGTATGTATGCATAAACACACGCACACATATATAGATACGTCACCAAATACATTGTCTGTCGAGTTTATTCCTCCATCGAAGGCGCAGGCCGTCACTGCTGGGAGCCAGAAGCTAAACGCCATTAGGGCGCAGACTCTGATCACAACTCGCCAAGACGCAGGGAGCTGCACGGGGGCCCTGCTGCACCCAAATTGTATAATGCTGGTATATAACTCTCCATAAGGTCAGCACATTACAGAGTTACCCTTACGGAACCAGCCATCCCCATGCTCACCCCTAACACAGTTGCATGCCTTCCTATGGATAGCATATGATACACTAGGGTCAGTTGAAAGAATTTGAAATAAAAAACAAACCACCACACAAATCCTGATAAAAACTAACATCTGGTACACGCTTAGAACTACTATGGGTTCTACAGCTACAGCTGCAAAATATCATAAAGTGCTAAGGATAATGTATTGACTACTCCTGCAAGGCATTTTGTATTTTTTAATTTTGTGGCAAAGTTAAGTAACACCAGTGGAACAGCAGCTACAATTAAAATTGCCAAACATTTCTCCTTCCATGAGGAGTGGAGAGAGGTTTTTGTTTCTTTCTTTAAAACTAAGCATTAACATTTTCCAGCATGGGTGTGTTTCAGGCTGAAAGAATCTGTGTTTCAGGAAGAACACTATAGCTGTTTCTGAAAAACCAAAATGAGGGGAAACACTGTTTTGATGGTTTTCAAATTTCCTACAATTGACCCTTTGAAAACCAGTATTTCCATGTTTTAGCGTACAGGCTTTGGAGTCAGAGGTGATGCTTTTTCCAGGATGGGGAAAATCCACTCAAACCCACCCCCTAAAAGTAGTGTTTCCACATACTCGATAGTGGTTCACAGTATTTGGCAGCAGTATTCCCTCCACATTTTATCTACGCTGAACAAGCTGTAGATGAGGGCTGAACAAAGTTCATTTTTCTCCCTTCCTCCCTCTGTATAAATACTCATTCTTGCTGTTATAAACTGCTACACCTGAACTGAGATGAAGGACACTTAATCGCACCTGTTCTCAGCAAACAGAGACTGGAAAGGAAGGGTAAGGTCCCAGTCTGAACACAAAGGGACAAGGAGAGGCAACAATATTTCCTTGAGGCTACTGAGACGCAACGCAAGGAGGTAAACGTGATATTAGAAGCAGAAGGGCAAGGTGAGAATGTGCCAGCCTAGACAGAAGACAGTAGCAAAGGAAAGGAGGCGACAGACTATTGGGAAGAGTAGCAAAAACCTCTGCAGTAATACGGGTGGAAATTTAGGGTTATTTAGCCGAAAGTCTATGATTAGCGGAGCGATGAAGACTCCAGGACAACACAAACATCTCCGGGTGCCTTACTACTTATGGTCTCTTTCTACAGCGAGTCTGTTAGCAACAGCAGCAAGGTCCACTTTTAAGGTTCAACGAGCCACATGGATGCCAACACTGTTCCATGAAATGGAATTTATTTCCATCATCTCTCTTAAGAGGTCCCAGAAGTATTTGTGACTCTATAGCTTTGTGACTGTCTGCAACCTTATCTACTACAACTCCGCTTTGTGCACAGGATGAATGAACCATTAGCTGGACAGCAAATTTGGAGAAGCAAATTCAAGTATATTCTATAATTGAAAAACTTATCATTAGGAAGGAGAATGTACCTCTTTCATTTCAAGAACCTGAACAAGCCTGGAAAATTTTGACAGAAAAAGACCAATCTGAGTTAAGGAAGTACAATGTCACGACGAAGAACTGAACGTATCATAACTTTTCCACATGCTATATAAAAGATACTTTTCATACAAACGCATGCTTTTGCCAAAAATTTCTCTCACTTTTATCTTTGAACCGTGAAGAAATTCCAAAAAGCTAAGTTAGCCAATAGCCTGGATTTAAGGTAATTTGCAAACTGTGCACCAAGTTCATTCATACTGACAATTTAATGAAGAACATAGTCTTTGAATAGCCACAGTGATTACAATTTTCTGCAATTAAACTCCATTTACATACTTTGAAAACGCTTAAAGAAAACAGTATTTACACCTTTACACATGTGGAGTAATTGTAAATATAGAGGGTCCAGAAGAATTTATGGCTTACTTACGGCACCCCAAACTGTTTGAATTATTTTGGACCACATTCTCTCCGGCTCTTACACGTATGTAAAAGGAGGGGCAAGAAGAGAGCAGGCCAGAACAAACAGGCCATCTACCACGAAGGCGGCACTGGGAAGGGGAAGAGCACAGCTCCTGAACATCAGAGCGCACGAACAGTTCCCGCTGCGCATCCACATGACCCACCGTCAGATGGTAACGATTACAAGGTCCTCACTTCATTTCCACAGATGTGGCAATCCTCACGAGGAAGAAACGAAGGGGGAGAGCAAAGGGAGTCGGGAGGAGAAAGACCGCTGCCTCCTTCCAAAGAAAATTCAGCTTGCTCATTTCCCCTCTTCTCTTGAAAGTTTGAAAAGGCTGCCTTGTCCTTACGAGGCACAATCTGTTAAATCCATCAATAAAGAACTCGGAAAAAAGATTCAAACCTGTTAATGCTCAGATTTATATGTACAATTTTAAGTATCTTTTAAACATTTAGTAATACAAGACTCTCCACTGGACTTCTATGTCTGTACTTTAAGCATTATGAAATGTAAAATGAAGTTCACAATCTAGTATTTTTGTCATGGGAAGGGTTCTCAAGTTCCTAGGCTTAGCAGATGGTCGATAACAGATTTCACTATTTCCTGTTTTTCCCCCATTTTCTTGGATTTCAGCAACAGAATAGATCTTTTCCTGAGCAATCTGTTCAGTTTGATTGCGTGTCTTTTCTGAATTATATCCAGTACTTATTTTCCTTTTGTAGTTCTCCCCCCCTCCCTTTTCCCTTCTCTGAACACTGAAAGTTTTCTCTTTGGTTTGTATTGCTGGACAAGAATAAAAGCAAATCACTGATGAAGCAGACAAAATGCATGCTAACTTCTATATTGCTTTTCTCAAGTTGTTTTTATTATGCCAATTATTCCCAACAAGTCACACACACACACAGACTTCCTAATCTGTAATTTTGCTTTTACAGAATCGTAATACACTTCTTCCCATCTCGGCTCCACCACATTTTCCAACTTTCAGGACTCCTCTGTAGAGTTACTCCTAATTATCTCCATACGCACATTATAGATAAGTGCCCTGTTCCTATGTAACTAATTTCAAAATTCTCTAATTCGGAACAAATCTACCTACAAAGCCTTGAAACTACCTCCGCCCACAGAGAGAGGACTGAGATGCTTTCGCTGTCTTTCAAGATGCTCCCTCAACGTCAAGGTACGTCTCCACTCTGAGGTTCGTTTTGACGCAGCAGCTGTTCCCCGCTATGCAATCGTGATGGAGAGGAACACATTCAGCAGATTTTACAAAAAGTTTGAATTGCTCTTGAGAACAGAGTCATACGCTGGCCTCCCTGCTGCCATAAAGGGAAATGCTTACAGCAAAGCAACAAGAGAGGAAAATCCCAGGTTTGCTAGCTCTTTAAGCCAATGCAATAAATCAAGAGTTATGTAACTTCTTTTTTTCCCCTCCTAAAAAGACATTCTTAGCTTGAAATATAATTATTAAGACAGAAAAATTAAAATGATGTTTCCATGGTTTTTACTAGCTCTTAGAGTGGAACACGGAGGCCTTCACAAGAAAGCTGCTCTGGGGAAGGTAACAGAGGTGGCAGCACGCTGCCAGGACAGAAGAAGATGCACAGTACCAAGAGCTGACAACCATGCAAACCAGTGCTCCGGCCTTTATCCGAAGCGCTGCAAGAACAGAATTGAAATTACAGTTCACTCACAGTCTTGGGGACCTGCCTCCCTCACTGCGATGGTATAGCAAACACGAATAAGGTCTGCCTGATGGCCATTTGGGTTTCAGAGGAGCCGAGCCACTCCAGACCACGTGCTCACCCTGGCCAGGGGCAGGAGCTGCACCCCAGGGAGGCGCAGGCTCCCTGGGGTGGGTGCCGCACCCACAGCAGACGTGTCTCTCCTGGCCCTGCACACCTCACACCACTCTGATGAGGTTCGTGGGTCTCCACGGGGACGTGCGAGCGGCACACAAGGTCAACGCCAGAAACTCACACTCACCGAGTGCAAATGGAGTCTCTCCAAGAGCAGATGACTATTTCTGGCCAGTCGATTTGGGCTGCTGTCGCCTGTCCCAGCTGAGATGGGCCGTGGCCCTTTGCTGCCAACCCCAGCAACGGGTGCTTGCTCCTAAGGAGAACCAGCAGCAACCCTTGCCGCTGGCACCAAGGGGCTTTGTGCCCTGTTACTGGTAAGGACAAACTTCAGCAATGCAATGCTAGACCTCCTTCATCTAGAGAACATCAGAAACCTTGAGGGTCTGCTTCTTGGATCAGAGGAGCTGTAATCTTTTTATAACTAGTTAAATGATGTCATATGCTCATTAGCTTTCCAGACTCTATTTGGAAGGCAATTTTTTATTTTTTTTTCATTCTCTTGTTCTCCTTTTTTTTTTTTTTTGACTGCTTAGTTTTTATTCAGCACAAGTGCTCTGCTCTGAAAATACTGCCAAAGGTTTTCCACATTCTCTGCACAGCCCTCTAACTGCATTGCAGAAAAATAAGACTCATATATACACATTCAACCTTGCTCCTCAAATGTCTTTAAAAGTTTCCTCTTTATAATTCAAGTTCCTACTGGAAAAAAATAAGTTGATAATCTACCCAGAAATACAATTCTGCATGTTCCTGCACTGAGCCAAAACCACAGAATTTACTGCCACAGAAAACACAGAAGTAAAATGAATGAAAAGAATCTATCATTTTTTTCTCCAATCTCTGCTGGGTCATTGCAGTAATCCAGGAAAAAAATCTTCTGAAATCAAAACTGAAGCACCAGATTCAGCTACACTGCTTCAATGCATAAGAAGTGCCTGCTCACACACAGCCATTGTAAAATTAAAAGCAATTATGAAATGATACAGAAATTATCCTGTTCAGTCTGGGATTAAAAATATTAATCTTCGCTAGGTTATTAAGGAAAAAATAAATAATAGAACAATCACTAACCTAGTCTGAAATTCTATTTAAATTCACTTGAGAGGGCTGTAGAGTTGTCCAGTATGACTGACTGAACTGTTTCATTTCATGGTTTGCAAGTTGTACCTAGACAAATTAGAATACAAACACATACTAACATTTCTGATCATAACTGAACTGTACAAACTGTGCTAGAGTAGCTTTTTTCTGAGGCATTTTCTTAAGAAGTTAAACAGATACTTCTTCTCACTGAACTGTAATGAATGACAAGTCTCAACTTCATCTTTTCCCTGTTTGCACCAGAATGAAAGAAACCAGCAGATAGGTTATCTTTTTATTATAGCACTGATTTTCTTCCACGCTCAGCAGAACTGGTTATGAAACTGGACGAAACTCCACAGTTTGCGCAGTCCTCCACCTTACAAGGTAATCCCTTTTGTAAATTCACAAGCCCTATTTTAAAACTAATCAAGTATTTTGATCTTATGAGTCCCATTCAAAGACCTTAAAAAAACCCAACCAACCAAAACTCTTTAGAACAGTCCTCACTCCCTCCAAAAGCCTTATTTAAAACCAAAACACCCCCCTCCCCAACCCCATACATTCTCTCAGCCTTCCTTTCCCTCAGGTAGATATTACCTGCTTTACTAGTCTCAAGTCATAACAGGGCTGCTCTTCTCCCGAGCTTGCGAGTAGGATGGGCTCTCTGGAGCGCTGAATGTTGTTATTAAACATTGTACAACCCCTGTGGCATGGATCATCTTCTTTTCAGAATGTTTACTTGCATGTGGTCTAATGGTGTCCCAAGTCCGTCTCCTTCGCATTTTCATAAAAATAGTACTGCTCTACTAAAATGTGCTCCCTTAGCACAACGTTGAGGATTGTCATCACCACACAAAAGGATCAGAGTCGTGTATAGGCACAGAATACCTAATTATAGAAGCAGGACAAGGCTCAAATGTAGGAAATGCAAGATCGTGCATTTAGTTGTTCTCAACTCTTAGTTGTTGCCATAAGCTTGGGCGGAAGAAAACGACAGAAGACAAAGACCAGTTGTTACCTACTAATAAGCATTCTCTGGCACAACTGGTTTGTGTGTCGCCATGAGACAGTCTTAATCCAACACATCTCTCTTCTTATTCCTCTCCAGTTTAAAGTCATGCATTTTCAGTTTGCCACTCTACCAAAGGCTCTGCTGAAATTTAGTCTGGTATGATTACTTTTGCCAAACATTTTATTTCAATTACTTTGCATCTACCTACTTTTCTGATAAACGTTATTCTAGTGCTTTGCACACTATGGATCTCAGGATTGTAGGCCTGCAGTTATGTGGATCGATGTGTTCTGTTTCTCAAAGTTTAGTATTTCATGGTAAAGGTTTCTCGTATTTGCTAATGAAATAAGCCTCTAAAGGAATCTGAAACCTCTGCCTCCAGTCTGGGCCTGAATCAAAGGAGGAGCGAGTCCACTGATTTTGGTGCAACACAAAGGTCTCTGCCAGCAAAGTTCCCTAAAACTTTGTCAGGACACAAATGGAAGAGTACTTCTAGGAATTACCACAACTATATTTTATTACTTCTTCAAAGCCACATTTCATCCCGTGGAACTCGTGCTTCCAAAGAAATCCAGTAACAAAAGACCTTCTTTGGCGGTTACCTAAATGCATACACATGCAACAGTTTCACTCGCAACTGCTACTGACCTGAGCAAAAACCACAACATTTTACTAATTCTGTTCTCTAGTGAAGGAAAATGTGTGAATCACACAGGAATTACTTCCCCAGTGAGACACACACTTTTTTCTTCTGTCTCCCCTCCGTAGATGCAAATAATGTAACATACCAGGGTCTGAAATCAGAATGAAAAACCATTGCAGGAAACAAGTTTTCAGACAGTGAATTCTGAACAGATGGTTTTCTAGTTCATACAAATAGCTGTGCTCATATGTCTTTTAAGAGATCTGCAGCAATATATGTTATGCTCAGGAAAAGATACAGTAGAAGATTCTACCACTGACTACATTAACTCATGCCTGAGACTGGTTTACAAGCACTCTTAAACACTATTAACAATTAAAGTTTAACAATGGAAATACACAAGGTGCAGTATCTAAATGGCAAAATGACCATTTTTTTAGTTTCCCATGCAGCATGAAAGCCTGATCAGTGGAAACAATTTTTTGCTTCAAATGAAAGTATTCTCACTTCCTCTTTGGCACAGAATTTTCTTCTTCATGTGATAAAATGTTTACGTTAAAAATATACTTGAAATTAGATAAAACCATGGCAAAAATGAAACAGAAATACAACATCTGCCTAGGAAGAAAGATACTGCTGAAGCACTAATATGCTGCAAAATTTCCCCAAAGTCATTAATTTCACTATCAGAACCAAGAAAACTCATCAATTCAGTGTGTATAAAAAAGCTGCATTACCTCCCTCAGAAGCAACGAAAGCAAGAATAAATTTGAGAGAAAGCAACTTTCCCAGCGTAGCAAGCTTAGTGAACTTCAGCCTTGGATTTTGATCATTTGTTGCAAGGACAGAAACCACCCAGGTCTGGCTGTGCAACACGCAGTCCAAACAGCACAGGATCCAGACTCCGCGGTCTGTAGGGCTGGTTTTAAGTAAGCGCCACTAAGGAAGTTCCTTTCTAAGAAAGGGAAAGGACAATGGCTCATGATAAATTTCAAGGCAAATAAAAAACCCATACAGCAGAGACTTATTTTATGCATATGTCCCCCGTACCTTGAAAGTATTGAGGTCTTTGTTACAGTCAGACAAACAGGAAAATGTTATGCCCCACTTTCTACAAACCAGTAGCTACTTACTGAAGTATTCAAAGCAAATATTTATGTTTCCTTGGGAAAGTTTCTGCAATATTCAGGAAAGAAGAAGCAAATCGAAACTGAATTCATGAATACAAAACAATTCCTGGAGAGGCGTGTTCCCCTTCCCCCAACTTTTTTTTTTTTTAAAAAAACGGATTTGTAATGGGGCCATTTGGCATTTTTTAGTATGAAATATTATAATCGGCTGCTCCTCTCTGTCGTAAGCCACTGTCACCCTGATGTATTTTTCTCACAGAACCATCACTTTTGGGACTACTCTATCATAAGAGCCACCACATTACATTTGACAATCTGTACTAGATAAAATGAAGGGCATCCAAACAGGGACAAGGTCATTTAGACTTCTGAATCTTTATGGAGAGCATATAAATTGCGCGTTAACTATAAAAACTGTACTGAAAAATCGGGATTGCAAGAAAAGTGCTTTAAGTTGGTATGATTTGGGATAAAATTAGCAAGAATAGTATCTCTGCCAAGTGCCATAAAATGATGATGCAATAATTTTACCCTTTCAAGTTAGCACATGTATGGAAGCAATTAAAATGTTTCCTTTTTAAAATCAAAAAAGAAAACTGCAACAGAGGATATTAAATAACTTCTGGAAGTTTAGGCATGGAAAGGAGCAGTAAAAATGCAACCACTCATATTTCACAGACTAAGAGAAGGATTTCAGTCAAGAAAAAACAACAGACCTTACTCCATAGTCAACTGGTTTGCACTGAAATGAGTATGGCATGCGTTTTCTGGTTGCATCTCCAGTACCACTAAATTCTCCAGCTGAGGATTAAGCTGACCAGCCAGAAGGACACCACACTGAAGGTAACGGTGATGGTACAACTACTGTTGTGACACACACAGCAATGCTGCCGAAAATACATTCTCCTCACCCTTTCCCCAACTGCTTATACACCAATGCCAGGAGTTTTCCTAAAAGGGAAAATTAAACAAAAATTCTTGCTTTAGAGAAGAAGTTTTGATACAAACAGCGCTACTGAAAAAGGGTGAGATAATTCACGCCCTCCAAATACTAAAGCTACGGGCCATACCTTTCCTAAACAGGTTACAAGACACATAGTGTTTTACCTGAAACCTCATTTTCTGTTTTATATACGCGGATGACTCAGTTACAGACTTGATCTTGCACTTGGATAGATCTGCAGGCTAATTCTTTGCAGCACAGGGGACACCAAGAGGAGTCTGTGATCAAATTGTGTTAGAGAACGGATGTCACTGACTAAACAGCTATCAAACAAATGAAAAGAATTATGCTATAGAAATAGAAGTCTTCAGATTTGAAGATACATGCTCTAGACCTCCCACAGCCTGTAACAAGTCATCTGTGTTTCTAAATGCATGGGTTACTTTCTAATGCAAAAACTACACAACTAAGCTACCACACTAGCAACCAGCAATTGTCTACAGAGAACAACCACCACTGTCTGGTCACACACACACACGAGACAACACTCAGCTAAACTGCCATCTTTGTTGCTGCCTGTCTAAAATAAAATGCCAAGGGGACAGTCAACAGGCTTTACAGGTGCCAGTCAGCCCACTGGTGATTATATCCCCCTAGCACTCAAATTTCTGCAGTTATCCATGCCCAGAAAACACCAAGCTGCTCAGACCTCTTGGTCATCCACATCCAACTGGGAATCCCAAACGCTTAATGCAGGGTCATGCCCAACCTAGTAGTCTCTTCAGAATTGCCGAGACTTGCTCCAGCAGGCATAGTGTCCATATTGCCAATGGTCAAGCCGTGAGAGATGGGGAACTGGTTCCAAATTAGCTGGACAGCAACTCCAAACCAAAGCTCTACTTTGCAAAATAATGCCCCAGGACTTTGGGTAAAAGCCCACCTTAGTTTGGTAACAAAGGAGAGGCCGCACCTAAAAATAAAGAATACCGAGTGATGAATAACAGAAGAAAAAAAGTACAGGAAATTCATCAGGAAAAATAAAGATGTCAGCTAGTTTTCCCCAAATGACGTAGTTTATGAACAGAACTGACAACAAGAATAGGAAGCCCAGGAAAACCTGAAAAGAACAGACCCATTGCTAGGTGACTTTGTTAACGATTGCGCACAAAGGACAGACATGTTGAACAGAAAGCAGCAGATTACTTCGATCCAGAATGAGAGGCTTGCATCATGGGAGGGCCAATTAATAATTTCCAGCCCACCAGTTGTTTAAGCATCCTCCTAATTTACATCTATTAGGGATATGCGTATTTAGATTAACAAGCCTGAGCAGGCTATAACAAGCCCATATCCAGGAGTTTGACCGATAAGACATCTGCCCCAAAGAATACAGATTTGAAGAAATTTTGGGAAAAGCCAATAAAAATAAAGAAATGCAACAAAAAGCTTTCAGGCTGTTGGAAGATACACCTCAAAAACACAGGCACACAATCCATCACTGATGTAGGCTGAGCTTAACTGACAAAAGTTCACGTGTAAATACGGACTCAAGATTTCTGCAAAACGTGTTCTCTTATTCTTCGAAATACTTTAACTTAGGTTATCCGTGTACAAACTGGAGAAAGTACACATCAGAAAACAGACTAATAATAGGCTGCTATCTCCACAAGTAGCTGCAGGTAAAGGAGTATCCCTGCACGTCACTGCACTTGACTCTGCAGGACTCAGGTCTAGGCCTGCCACTGCACTTACTCTCAATCACTAATATTTTTCTGGATATTTGATTAACAATGAATTTAAAGACTGGCAGAGGATACAGCATTAATAAGGCAGCTCTCTGGACTGGTAAACCCACTCTACAAGCTTTTAAAATTCTGTCTTTCGATACCCACTTAGAAAGAGGTGCGACCCATGGGACAACCTCCCTCTCCCTCTATCTCTCTCCTTTTTGCTGCCTTTTTTTTTTTTTTTTTGGGTGGCTAAAATGGGCCAGAGCAACCCAACTAGAGCTCATCATGAATTGCTGGAGTAAACCAGACCATGGTAACCTTTAGATTAATTTATATGGAGTACTCATTTATGAAATGAGTGAAAGCAACCTAACGTGCAATACACAACACAAACGTCCAAAAGTGAATATATTTGTGGGAGAGTTGCAGAAAAGAACAATTTCAGGACTGAAGATAACAGAAAATTTAAAATTAGGTCACTTCGCTTTTCTTCACTGTGCATACTAAAAGGACATTTAAAGAGCTTTTAAACAACTGTCTGTGACTGAATCCGGAGAAAAGCTGGGCAGGGCAATAAACCACAGAACAAGCTGGGAAGGGAAGCTGTAGATCCTCCATTTTTCATTATACTCTAAATGAAGTACAGTCTCGTTTGGAAGATACCTCAGCTAAAGAAGATGTACTTTTGTTAAGCATGAGGTGTTGAGTTCAGTGCTGCACAGCGGTGGGACCAGCGCGCTGAAATTCAGCAGTCGGATGGGAACACTTACCATGGGGCTCCCAAACACCTTCTGCTGCCAGCTTGGGCTTTGAGCTCACCATCTCCCTTTCAGAAGGTTGACTTCTCCTTCCTGGGCTCATAGCCTTGCTAAACGTTAGAATACTATCTCAGTTATTTCACCTTAATCTGCTAAAGTCACAGAGGCAACAGCTTTTTCTGGCTTAAGCTGCATACATTGACTAGTTTCTTTTTTTTTTTTTTTTTTTTCTTAAATAAAAGACGACTCTCAGTTTATTATTTGCTTCATTTCTATCCACAAGATGAGTAAGGCCAAATGAATGCTATTTCCACAGTCCTCACACTTGAATTAAAGGATATTACAGGACCATATTTAAAGTTAATTTAATATTCATAAAACTGATCCTTTGTAAATTACAGAACATATTTATCCAGAGAAAAAAATTTTTGCTCAACTTTCATTATTACTCAGTTTTTCAAAGACAGCATTAAGAAACTTGCTAGAAATGAGCTTCTTTCACAATGCTAAAAAGAAATGGAAGTACATACCAAACCCTTTCTGAGTATGGTGGAATCTCCATTTTGGCAGTGTTGTGGTCAATCCCCCATTGAAAACAACACAGTTTTATATCACCAGCAGCAGAAACAGTCCTCGTAATCATTTATTTAAATGGACACTATTATTTTTCTATCCAGCTAAGTAGGAAATCATGCCTGGCTATCTCAAGCATAATTTACAACAGAAAGGTCCTACAAAACTGAAGTCTCACCGTGTCTCCCCACTCTAGTATCTAAAACATGACACATATTGAATATCTATATGTAAATATTTAAAAATTTACACTGTCCTATCTCCTCCTAATTTTCTGCTGGTTCCCCAAGATGTCACAATAATGTTTCAGAGAAGCAAGGCACTCTCAGAGGAAGTTGTTTCAATGAAAAATGCCTCACGTACGTGATACAGCTCTGGATGGTGAACAACTGACGTTTCGTACAGCCTTGCTCAAAGCAATCATCAGCTTGCAGTCACATCTATCACACCCCTATGCAGATCCTTGGTTTGTAAACATCTTTTCAGTAAATGGGATCAATATACAAACATTAACCCATTAGTGACAGATCTCTAAGTAAGAGTTCACAAGCTTCACACAAACACGGATGTCTCGCCAACAACCAGCAACCTTTTCTTCCTTAGCCTGCCAGCAGCTCCTGCAAGCTACAGCGAGTTAAAATCCTCCACTGCATGGCTGAGATCGGGTGGTGTTAAAGCATCAGCAAGTAAACTCACAGCCAGTGCATATTTGCCAGCGTAGAAGGAATATTTAACTGCTAATCTTCAATTTAAACCTAACACTTCCTCAAAATAAAGCACATTTATATGCATTAAATAAGCACATATACATCAACTGCAGTACGGTCTCAAAAGTCACATTTAGGAAAAAAAATACCTTGAACCCAACAACTTGGCTTCCTGTGGGCACCACCAATAACATCACTCACCAGCAGATTTAAAAAAAAAAAAAAAATATTTAACCTCAGAAACTGCTTATCTTTTATTCTTGCAGGCTAATGCCCCTCTGGGACAACTGAAATACTGTTTTTCACATCAAGAAATCCGTTAGTCTGGTCCCAGAAATCTGCTCAAATCCATCTATGCTGAAGTCAACAGGGTTGCACAGTGGGTCTTGGTCAGTATAATTTGAAGATCAGAGGGCTGCCCAGGCGTGACTTGGGACATGGCTCATCTAAAGAATTTGTATTCCTGATGAAGAAGCACCAACTGCAGGAAGGAAACTTGACTTTCTGACCTCAGAATCAGATTGCGGCAAGATAAAACATCTCCCAACTAGCTGAATCGAGAAGTCAAACAAAAGAAACAACTAACATCACACCAGGTTTATGGACATTTCTAAAGTGGAACTGTATTCAATTTTCACAGTATTTACACATATTTATTAAGTAAGAGTGAGTCTGAAAAAAACCTGTATCTATTAAAGGTAGCCTAGAACCTAACAGCAAAGCATTTTGAGCACACAGAGTGCAATCTACAGCTTGAGCTTGCGTCGCCTCCTTCACCAGAAACATACCCACCACGGACTCCTCAATACCGAAATCTTCCATTGCCCATCAGTTTTGCAAAACCTCAATTCCACATGGCAGAGTTGGAAATCTGGGAAGCATTTTGTGAAATTAGGAAAGAAGAGGCACTCGTGCACACCTCCCTCCTGCAACGTGCTCCTTCCACTCAGCAGAGAGCACATCCCAGCCCCACGGCTCTACCACCGGGGCAGGCAGCAAATGCCACCAAAAAGCAGCTCGTCGTGCCATCGTGGGCTGAGCAGGGAAACAGCCTCACCTTCGGCTCTCTGCAGTGCAGGAAAGAACAGCCCTGTGAATTGAAAATGCAAAAGCTCTGGTTTGAAAGAGCAAGAATCCTTGCTCATCGCATTAAATTACATCTTTCCTCAAAAATCTGCAAATTGCATCCACATTGAGCTCCGAGTCACGATGCTGACAGGTCACCTTAGGTGATGGCAGCAACAGAAAAAATAAGTCTGAATGCGTGCTTTTTTTTTTTTTAAAAGTATATAAGACTTTGTAAAACGGTTTTAATTTGGAGAATTCATTTGAAGATAGTATTCCATACAGTGAGCATGCCAGTATTCAGCTTTTTGTTTATTTAAAAAAAAATACGCAAAACCCAAAACATTAAAGAAAAATGACAGATCGCATCTTTTCATTTGCTTTCTTCAGCCAATAAATTTGGGAATGGAGAGAAATATGGGTCACTTCCATATACTTCGATGGCTTAAGGAGAACTTACTGTAAAAGAGATCAGAACGATGAGAAAGAGTCTCAAAAAATGTAAGAGCATTTAAGGAAATGAAACATTAAATGAGAGCAAATTATTATTTTGGAATATACTGTAAATGACTTAGTCTAATCCTCCTGCTGTGACTTAGACAAAAATTCTTACTCCCTCAACGTAAACTATTCCCTACTGCATAACATGAGTAGCCTTGAACATTTAATGTGAATATTCATTTATGTATTTATGCAAAATACAGTTGACATTTTGCCTATTGACTGACATCAGTCAGTCACACAGAAAAACAAAGTAAAAGGTGAGCAGTGGCCACATGAGAGATATTTCTACAAAAGCCTTGGAAAGTTGAGAAGGCAGAGGACAACAGCGATGCTCTCTTCGCAGCTATAAAAATCTTTAAGCAGCACAAGTTTAAGTGTCGCTGTGCCAGCAAATATGCTTCAGAGATGCATGTTTAGCAGATCCCGGCATCCCAAGACGCTACCCTGAAATTGCAGGGGTGATAGCTGCCCACTATGTATTTTCTGCACACACTCGGGCTTGGCAGGGTGGTTACAGAGCTCCAACACCAGCCAGTTACAGAAACAAGTCCACACTATCAACAATGTTAATTAATATATTCTCTACCCCTTTAATATACCTAAGATTAGAATAAATCAAAGTTGCAACAGATATTTCCAAAGCCTTACAGCATCAGTCACTTAGCCTTCCTCAGTGCTCCAACCCTATGCTCAAAACACCTGGTCCTTGAAAAGCCCTTCAGCTCCAGTGGTAAAGCACCAACTACCGTCTTTTAAGCCAAGCAGGTATTTTATACAGAAAAACCTGTTTCAGATTTCAGAAGCGAGACTTTGCAAATAACGGATGACAAAGCAGGACGCTGTACAAATATCAGCTTTTGCTTTGCAGCATGCTCTTAGGTTTCTGTTACAGCTTTCGTGGCAGAACTGCAGCAGTTTCCAAGGGTTTGTCAAAATCTGGACCACAGTCTCACTCTGCTAAGAATGGCACCCAATACATACAGCAAAAATGTTTCTATATCTCTGTGGTATTAACTCCTCCATTAGGTAAAGCTCATCAAAAATTAAAATTAAAATAAGCCAAGCCAATACATTTTTGGCCTACTTCCATAGTTTTGCTTTGCTTGCGGCATAAAACTTCTAAGCGTTGAGTGCTCTATGGATTGTTTTAAGTGTCTCTTTCTACACACAAATAAACAATAATCTCTGTAAAAATCTTTTCCATGGATTTACTGCTCATTATAAAGAAAGAAAACTACCTGTAAGCTCATGAAAGAAACAAAAACACCAGAGCCATTTTTTCAATGGAAAATGCATCCAAATACAGTTTGTAGAGAAAAAGCAAGACAAAACAACCGAAAGTCCTTCCTGGCCAGGAGATCAAGTCAGCTCCCGTCATCCTGGGTCTGAATCCCTGTCCTTCCTTCAGCATTGTCTCCTTGCTCTCAACCCAAAGGTTTAATTCTCAACACGGAAAAGGGCACACGGAAAGCTGCTGGGGAGTCCTTATATATTGTAAAGGACGGTACAACCAGAACGGCAAGGATGAATGGCAGTGGATTGCTTAGGAGTGATGCACAGAAAAGCAACAGACAGTATAGGGCCTTTATATGATTTCATGGCTTAGCTTGAGCTAAGGAATTGAGACAAATATTAGTTGTATTTGATACAGGTCACAAGCACCATCCACTCCCATCCTTCCCAAAACACACAATAACACTCCGGTATGACCATCTCCTTCAGATCCAACTTACTGTATGTCACGGAGAAAAGGCCAAGCCGTTGCTTTAACTTTTTACGCCATAACTTGTCAACTGGAATTTAAGTGCTACCAGCAATAGCACTACTTGACTTCCCTGTATATCTGGGCACCCATTTTCTAACTCAATAAATATAACACTCAATATGCAGAAAATTTATTGCAGGCCCCACCCTAAGATACCAGTTCTCACAGTATAATAACTAGTGGTCACATATAAGCAAGCAAAATCAAGTCCAGTCCTGTATTCCAGACAACTGCTTTGCCAGATGCAGTTCTGTAAAACTCAGAACAGTTCTGAGACAAAACTACTGAGGACATAAGTAGAGATGCAAATGGTAACTTGGAACTTCTAAGAATACTATACATTGCATCGCAAAATTAGCAACTTAGTTAAGCGTAGCAGGAAAAGCAGCTCCCAACTGTGCTTCTCACTCTGGTATATATGTGAAAAAATGGAAGTCAACAGAAAGTTTTATTAATTAGAAGTGTTAAGAGAGAAGAAAGACAAAGTACAAATCATCATTACCATGAATAAAACAAAAAGGCTCATTTAACTTCACTGGAACAAGTAAAAAGAGATACCAACAGCCATATTAAAATTGTGGGACCGTTGCTACTAGCGAAAAAAAAAAAGAAAAAAGCAGAGACATACAACGGATATTTTTGCTCTGTATCTGAAGAGTTAAACGACGTTAGACAATGGCTATCAACATTTAACTCTTTGAGATCACTAGATCCAAATAACTTGTAACAAAAACACACACCCAAGAGACTTATCTGAGTTATTAAGAGTCCTTTGCAGAAAGTCCTGGAGCACCATGGAAGTTCCAAAAGCCTGGAAGAAAACTAGGGTTGCTGCAATACTTAAAATGAGTAATTGTGGAGATTAACTTTATGATAGCCTGTCATCTGATACTGAGCCCATCCAAAATAATGAGAAGTTTGATTTAGGATTTTATTAATAAAGACTTTAATTAATAAGCATCAAGTAATTAAAGCAATTAATATCAAACAAGCTCATGGAAAGTAAGTCTTGTCAAACTAATTAAATTTTTTTTGACAGAACTTTAGTTTTTGACTTGTTTTTAGCTGCAAAGAGAAGCACTGATGAGATATGCTACTTCTGCACGGAACTCGACTCAGTTCTGCACAACATCTTGATTAAGAAACTAGGAAGACTAAAAGAAAAAAAGCATTAGCAAACACTAAAGCAGACTGGGAGGTGATGGGCAAGCCTGGAAACATAGCTTTAAGAGAGACCAGCTCCGAGCCGGTCTGCTTCAACAGGGTCCCTGCAGAGCTGGTTACTGACATCGTGGGAGGGCGTCATCATGGATCATCACGGAGCTTAGTCTGTCCGACTCAGCCCAGAGTAGCTTCGCCAGCCTCTAAGCATCCACATGAGGAGCAAAATGGTCAAGACATGGTTTAGTGGACATGGTGGCATCAGGTATACGGTTGGACTTGATAATCCTTGAGGTCTCTTCCAACCATAATGATTCTATGATTCTAAAAATTTGATTACAGAAATGGCATCTTTTACAAGCCTAATGAAAATCCAGTGTCTGGAAGGTGGAAAAAAAAACACAACCCAAACATATCAGAGTAAAATTAAAGCACGTTTTGCTTTCCTTCAACAAGCTTACAAAAAGTTGCCTCTCACGCACTGGCATAGATCATAACCCACTGAAGCACGGCTTCAGCAGCTTTCTCTTTGCTTTTGTGGGTTTTCTGTATATGTCCCTGGTATTTTGAAGCACTGTGCAGCAGCTAAGCATTTGTCTAAAAAACTCAATTTACAAAAAAAAGCTGAAAATAAAACAAAAGACGAGAACAATTCCCTTTTGCTTCTGCAACCACATGTAATTGCCACTCATTTTCACAGTAACCGCTAAACATACCTCAAAAGAAAATATTGACTGAATTAAATATTAAATACCCAATCAACTCATGAGAATAAAAAAAACCCCAGCAGCTTCCATCTTTGTGCATCTTGCCTTGCACTGTTCCACATCTACTGAACTGTGAAGCTAAGTAACTTTCCTGAAAGATAAAGGCTGCTTACTGTTTAATGTTCAATACAGCAACAATGGGCACCATCCTGAAGTCTTGCTTTCGCAATGATTTGCAGGACCTCTCTCCCTTCTTTACTTTGTTTGGAAGTAGAAACACCATTTCTTCACTTAGCTGTAAACCTTTCCTGCTCCTCTCCTCAATTTAAAAAAAAAATAATAAAATCCCAAACCTAACAGCTCGGAAGACAGGGTTTGGAGACTAAACAAAGCCCCAAATGGACTTCTGGATCCCAACTAACTTGGGCTTTTCAAGTGGCAAAATGGTGACTTTTAAGCAAGAAGATTAAACACTCAAAAATAAAACTGATAGGAGAGAAGCCAAGACAAACTGAAAAACCAAACAGTCAGAAATAAAACAGAAATTGCACTGCAAAATTCAAAAGAAACTTGAGGAACCTGCATACCCAATTACTGCATGGGGGTCAAAACAAAGTAAATGAGACCCTCTCCAACTGCTCGAATACTCTGGTTTTCCAACTCTATGCTTGTTACCTGGTGGATAAGTATATGTCTGTCTTTCTCCCGCATTTTTTGAGTTCCAAAAGTGTGACTAAATACCAACATAAATAGTAGCAAATTATACATTGTCAGAGTGTCTAAGCAGTATAATAGAACCCCCGCTAAAATACAACCTCCTCAGACTTTTATTTTATTATGCTTCCTCATTATGCATATTTTTGAAGTTAAAGATCTCTGGAAATAATAGAATTGTTCTTAACACATATAAAACATGGATTCTAGGCGTATCAGCAACAGTTAAAGCAATACCGTCTATAACATTTTTCCAACACTAAAAGATACCCTGGAAGAGGAGTTCTAAGTACTTGTAAGTCATCTTGAAAACTACTGCCAAAGGTAGAAGTTATCACAGAATCACAGAATGGTTTGGATCGGAAAGGACCCTCAAGACCGTCCAGTTCCAACCCCCCTGCCACAGGCGAGGACACCTTCCACCAGCCCAGGCTGCTCAAAGCCCCATCCAACCTGGCCTTGTACACTTGAACACACCAGGGAGGGCAGAATCCCCTCCCTCAACCTGCTGGTTCATGCTTCTTTGGATGCAGCCCAGGACACAGTTGGCTTTCTGGGCTGCAAGCATGCATTGCCAGGTCACGCCTGGCTTTCCATCAACCAGCACCCCCAAGTCCTTCTCCTCAGGGCTGCTCTCAATCCATTCTCCACACAGACTGTATTTGTGCTTGGGACTGCCCCGACCCATGTGCAGGACCTTGCACTTGGCCTTGTTGAACTTCATGAGGTTCGCACAGGCCTACCTCTCAGGCCTGTCCAGGTCCCTCTGGGTGACATCCCTTCCCTCCAGCATGTCAATCGCACCACACAGCTTGGTGTTGGCTTGATTACTTTTTTCCCCGTACAATATAGAGTGAAGCCAACCCAACCTTTTCACAGTTTTATTTCAAGGTGGAAGTGAAACCGAATTAGAACGCCAAAAATAATTACAATTTCACAGACTTCTGCCGAACACACAGGTGCTATAGAAACCTACTGACACTACTATTTCAACAAAACACTTTTTTTATATACTCTTAGAGATAACTAAAACACTAAGGACGCATGTGGGAAATTCTACACAATGGACAATGAGGGATTTTGGATCTACTCTGATTTCAAACTATATCAGTTGCTCTATCAAGTAAGAAATTAACAACTCCTACAGACCTTATATAAAAAACCCAAACTTTCTGTTTCTCAAAGTCTCAAAGCAACCAGAGAGGGAGTTCTGCAGTCAGCCTGCTGGATGCCTATAATCTTGATTACCGGAGCCGAAAAAATTTCCAGTAATGTTTAGGCATAGGTTTCAACAAGAGCAAAAAAATCCACTTTAGTGCAGTTCTAGAAAGGAGGGGAAAAAAAAGACAAACACAAATGATGGGTCACTGTTGAACAAAGTTATCAAAAAGATGCCATTCTACTTGCAAAGTTAAATGCATAGCAACAGTAGATGGATCTACAAGGACATCCATGTAACAGTATTTCACAAAAACATCATGAAAACAGAACAGGTAAGAACAAAATTCTTTAAGTATGCAGCTCTAGCTACTCTGGACATACAAATCCTATTAGAAATTGTATCAGTTAAAAAAAAAAAAAAAGAATTACAATTCAAGTATGACTCAAATTCACTGCATTCAGGCCTTACAACATCCTCTGTAAAGAACCTTTAGCCAGAGGCTGGCTGCAAACTAGCCCCTATAAATTAGGGCATAGCCAGAAGGACACATTCTGCTACCAAAATATTATTTTACTAACACAAAATGAACAGATGTCTTCTTTAGATTGAGAAGAGAGACAAGAAAATGCAATTAAATTCAAGCAATTGCAGCAACAGAATCCCTCCTTCTGACTAGGTAACAGTTTCTAACATGGAATATCCCTTAAAAAAACCAAAAACCTCAACAAGCCAACAGTGTCCAAAGCCAAGTGTCTCCACATCCCTCTTTTTAATCCCCATAATCCTGCTGGCCACATTGCCAGATGGCATTTCTTGACGTGGTCCCTTCTGATGAGCTGTTTCTGTAACGAAGACAGTATCTATACAACAGAAACATAAATGCTTTAAAGGTATTTTGATAATATTTTTACTGCCTATACCATGTATTGCCACACATTTTTCCACATTCACTTGGGTCAGGGATTAGCTCCCAAATGACTGCCACAAAAAACTGAAAGTGATGGATTTTGACCTTTTTTCCTTGCCTCGGCAATTATTTTTGAAGGAGGGTAAGTCAAGAAATTAATGGTGATCTGATGAAGACCACTTCTTACTACTTTTTAAAGCATCTTACAAACTCTGCTCCATGGGCTTGCTGGGCCTTTTAAGACCCTTTTATTGATGCCCTCTGTTAATTTGCAAAGTGAAACTGCCAAATGGGCTGGGCTATGCAAAGGCAAGACCTCAGAAACAGATTCAGACTAATTTAAATATGTAACAAGAACATGGGCATCAATAACTGAAAGAGAATAAATACAGGAGTAACAAGTCCAAAGAGTAAGAATTCTCTAAAGGTGCAAAAATTAACAGTCATTTATCAATAAATGACCTAGCACAGACTCGAGATAAGTCATAGAGTAAACATTTGTTTGTAAAGATGACCTTTTCTTCCCCTTTTTAATTTGGGACTAATATGGAACTCCCCTCTCAGAGAAGAACAAACAAAACAAAACCCAACAAAACCCGGAAACCAAACCATACACCCCCACCCAGCTGCCCCTCCAGGAGTATAAACCTTCCACGTTTTCCTTCAGTGCAAGGAAGGAAAAAACAAGTTCACATGCATCCCTCTCCATAACCTTTTGCTGATAGCACCCACCTCCACAGAAGGCAAACCCCTGAGAAAAGCATTGCCCCAACTACTCAAGCACACCCAAGCATGCGGAGGGACGGAGGGCTGCTTGCCAGGACTCCTGCCCGGCTGAGAAGCTGCAGAGCAAGTTCACCATTTTGGTTGTGAGTTGTCAGATCAACTGGTAGCCACCTAGATACCAAGTATTTTTATTTATTCTATTTTTATTTATTGTTACACTTCAAGAAGCTCACTTAGATCACTTCTGAAGTTAAGTAATGTTCATTATATAGGTAACAAACACTGATCTGAATATAAACTGCCTTTAGCATGGTATCATTATATTATTTCTCATAAACCAATCTATTCCTCTAGCAAATCCTATTTTATAGCTTTCTATCCAACCAAACAAAGCTGGTATAAAATACCAATGCCTTCAGAGATGTCACAACAAAACAACTTTCAACAGAGAAAGAAATGCAATTACATAACATTTTCTTTTATTTTTAATCCTCCTCTTTGTTTTGGCTTTGATGAAGACTGCTGATGGCCTGTCAAGTAAAAAAAAAAAAAAAAACCAACGCTGAATTTCCAACTAAAAATGTAAATGTATGGGTTTTTAACATCCTTGGTGATCCTGAACAATTGCAGAAGTTCTCCAACTCCAGCTGGCATTGCGTGCAAACCCTTACCAACACTTGACTGCCCTTCCAGCTGTGGGGCAGAGCCCAGTGCGGCTCCTGCAGCGAGGAAGTCGTGCTCAGACCCATCATCCTCAGTGACATCCCTCCTACACAGCCCAAAAGCATAATGCAACGCCTGGCTTTCGACCTGAGCACTATATAAATATCCCTATGCAATGTTTCTACACCCTGCATGAGCAATAGCACATTTTTATTACACAACTGTAGCAACATACCTTCATCCCTCATGCCAGATTTCCCGCCTATACTTCCAGTGAAGTCCCCCTAAGGATGTTAAGAGAGACTCAGACAAGGACTTTGCATGTTGCTCAAGCTTTCACTTAACTTTTTTTGAAATTAATGAATCGTTAACAGAATTAACTACCCTCAGTAGAAAGACAGGGTCTTTCAGAGATTTCAGCCATCCCATGCCAAAGGGACTGTGGTGCAGAGAAGCTGGAGAAGGAAGAAAAAAGGGTTAATGTCACTCGCCTACGACCCCTGCAAAAGTTTCCCCCTGGGCAGCAAAACACTGAGGCAGCACAGGGCGGCTGCTCCAGGGACCCGGAGAGCTCCGGCAGGGCAGTTGAGAGACACAAACTGCTGGGTTCAGCATCTCCAAGCTGAGGCGTACCTGCACAGCTTTGCACAGGGATAGCCACTGGTATCTGCAGACCTTCATCCCCCAGCCTCTTTGCAGCAGCCCCAGGTCCCCACACCGAACCAGGTCCAGCGGCAGCCTTTTTCAGCCCCACACCAACCCCATTGTACAACAACAGCCACAAAGCCCTCAGGCCCTGTCTTTGGCACTGTAACAGCCACTTAAATCAATGACCCAAATCCAAATTAAAAAAAAAAAAAAAAGGCACCTTAGTACTGCAAATAAAAGTTTAACTTACTTTGACTGTAGCTGCTTTTCCTACTGTTTTTGAAGCTGCGTTTAAAACACCATGTATAAAACAGAAAGCAACCCAGAAGCTCCGAACTAGACATCCTAAACTGTTCAGAGATATTTCTTCAGATACGAACATGAAAGGCTCCTCTATTTTCCAAAAGAAAATGATAAAGGAGGCTTTTAATCCAGAAAAACACAGAAGAAAGCTGGCCTCATCCCAGACAGTTTCCCAGCGGGAAGCAGGCCACGTCCTGCTCTCCCACCCCTCCAACAGACACAGGCCCCATCCACGGAAACGCAGCAGCTCTACGTCACAAGCGAGCATTTTGACATCGGAGTGCTATTTCCAATAGTCCAAAAATAGACGCAGTAATCAAATCTGATTTAGTCGAAGTTTTCACTTTGTTTGCAGCGTTATGGACTTTTCTGCTAGAAATAATTTTGGTGGGACGGAGGCAGTGCCCAGCACAGCGGACACAGCTGCAGCTCCCATGCCTGCAGCAGGGGAAGCCATCCGATGCAGCACTCACTTTGGGCCAAGTTTTCAAAGGCTTACAGGTGTTTACAGATGCAGAGCCTGTAATTTTAAAATACCACTGCCTCTGCTGAAAATTGGGAAAGGCAAAAAAAAGCCCAATAAAATACTGTGTGATAACAAGTTACTGTGAATCAACTGACAAACATGGTAATTGCACATGCAGGCTCTTTAACTGAAGTGACCCTGCTTTTGCCAGGGGCTAATAATGCACATACAATTACCATAAATAGCTGATGAACTGTAACTTGTTTGTCCATCTGAAACGGTGGGTGCTTCTGGAAATCCTATCATATGCAGAATTACATACTCGGGCACCTTAATTACTTTTTCAACCCTGTCTGGTAATACTCGCTTGTTTTTTCTCCACTCTTGGGCAGCAGCGATAAGGTCCTGTGACCCCTTCCACGTGCTCCGTCACTCAGAGAAAAGCCCAAAAGCACTACCAAGGAGCTGCAGCAGATGTGGCTCGCTCTCACCCCACCACACAAGCCAAGTGGCCCAAAACTGCACTTGTCCCAGAGAAGCTGCCCGAACGAGGGATGTACTTCTGGAAATAGAGGCTGAAGCAATAAGATACTACAAGTTATATATGCCAATAGTCCCCAACGTACTCCTGTGCATTTACACATGATTTTTCCACTACCAATTCTAAAAATACTGCAGCGAGAGAAAAAACTTTTGCCGTTTTAAGAACTGACCTCCAGCCAGGAGGACAGGACTGAACACTCACCCAGACATAAGGCACGTCATGTGCAGTAACAGTGGCTCTAGCCAACTTGCCTTTAGAAGTATTTGCAGCCATTTTAAACTCTCAGTAGGTGTCACACACATTTAAGCCCATTATAATAAACTGTGTCAAGAGGCAAATGTTACTTCATGATTCCAGCTCAAGATCGTCTACAGCAAGACTCGGCAGTAACCGTGCCGGGACGTCAGCCTTCCTAAGATGGACTCGCAGAGAGCACGCTGATGGGCTGACTCACCCGCTCTGCTGTCTGTTATCAGCCAGCCGCAATTTATTGGATGGATCACAAGTTGCAGGGAAACAAACAGATCATGAATTTACAGTCATGAGAAACAGTACTACTCTTCAGACAACAAAAAAGGCCCATTAATTAACTTCCTAACTTTGAGGTCTTTTACACTAGCAGTAGAGCAAATTTACTGGCATTTCATACACATGAAACCATTAACACTTAATATTCCAAACTGCGAGTATTAAGTGTGGTGATGAGCCAAAAACCTGCAGATGCCAATGGTTTGTTCATTTTTGGCTTAGGAAGGACTCTTCAGATCCTTTGCAACATAATATAAATCATATTTACAAACTGAAAGACATGAGTAGTCTCATATGTCAAGCCACAGTGATTTACAGACACTTACATATTCTCACTTTTCAAAGTATGTCATCAGGTGCCTCAGCACTGAGTTAGAAATACAAAGAGAGGCAGATAACATCCCAAAGAGCTTATTTCTATTTGCTTGCATTTTAACTGCTGGACATACAGAGTAGACATTCTCATTCATCTCCACTTTAGCAGCTTTTTCTGGGTTTTCAATCTCTCTCCTTTCAACATGTCAGGGTACAGAAAAATAATTAATAGATAAAAGTTACAGCTGTCTCGGTGACAGAAGAAGTGATACTGTAGAAGAGATGCTAAACAGAGACGATAGAAGCAGACTGAGCAATGGGAGCAACGTACTGAGATGCATTTCCGTGTGTTTTTTGATTCATGTCTTCTTTGCATGAGGATGCGTGCAAAGAGCACGTGAATAAAAAAAAACCCCACAAGATGCAATCACATAGCATCTCCAAACTGGCATCACTGAAAGAAGTTATGCTTCCTGAAAGAAGGAAAGAGAAGTAAAGGTTGTTTTGCAAACCAGCAACAACAGTAGTGGCTTCAGTAAAAACTGTGACTTGGAAAAGAATTTGCAGTCACTAGAGGTATTGCCCTGAGGCTGCCTGCCCTCCCCAGGCAGCTCAGTTCGCAGCCACCTACTCTAAATGAAACCAGGCCCAGACTCTTTTTGCTCCAGCACCAGAGCCCTGCAGTAGATTCAGCCCTGGCACAGGCTCCCAGCAGCAAGGCACACAATAACCGAGCTGAATGCCATGAGCACACAAACCAGCCTAAGCAAAGACATTCAGAAAGAAAAAGCGCAGGCCCAGGAGCAGAGATGGCTGTTTCGGCACCAATGGGTGTATTTAATCAAAATGCAAAAGGAGTATCATCACAGGTGTGGGGAAGGAGGGCAGCAGCTTGTTGGTGGCTGTACACAGGTGCAAAGGAGTGAAAAGAAAATGGAGGCAGAACCACAGAGATAAGCAAGGAGAGTGGTCACATTTACATGAGGAGAAGGAGTGGTAGAGGTTTATCCTGGTTTTAAAGGACTGCCAGACCAACACTTGCAGCATGTCTATGCTGGAATGATGCTGCAGGATTGCCAGCAGTGGTGAGGATGCAGCAGCCAGGGCTGGCAGCCAGGACATCTACACCAAAATCCTGGGGCATTTGCATCCTAAATGCCAGCCTCATGTCCCTGCACATTTGCTACTTCGTTACCCACAGCACCTAAACCGAGTTAGCATGGGGATGCACCCACGTGCTGTAAACCATACCAGCCTTTTGCTACTTAAATATATACCTTAAGGCAGCAGGAACAAAACGAGAGATCAGACAGCAACAACGGCACATCAGCTTACAAAGGCTGCAAGTAACGTGGTATTAACCAAGTCACAGAAAAAAAGGCAACAAAACAGCAAGGGGGTACAGGGCTGCCTGGTATGGCACCCCACTACTGGGAAGTAACATGGAGAACTGACCGCAGCGAGCTGCAGATACCCAGGGGTACGGGGGAAAGCATTTTCATGGACATTCAGTACAGACCCCAGAGTAGGAATTTAAAAAAAAAAACCCAAAACCCACAAAAAACCCCCATACCACCCGAAAAGAACCCACTTCTGTAAGGTCAGTAACAATGATCTTCTCATAGCCCTCTCACAGGACACGGCCCCTCAGCTGATTTCCCTCCATTTTGATTCTGCCCTCACACAGCTGGGAGGTAGAGTGGGATTAAAACAGAATGGGATAAATAACAAGGTAAAAAATAATAACCTCGTCCTCCAAAGACATGACGTAACTTCCATAGCTGTACTGGTTATTTAATCAGAGTCTAAAAAACCTGAAGCGATTTAGGAAAGTTTTAAATGGACAGACAAAAGTATCTTTGTCACATGAAGAGCAAGCCCAGTGCAAACAGTAAAGCGTGCTTATCTCTTCTCAGTTTAAGTTTTCAGCGGGTTAACAGAAAACCTCTAAACCAAAATAACAAGTTAAAAATTCTGTCAGTGGAAAGGCTGGTACAGAATAATCAATTATTTTTTTTGTCAGGCTACCAGAATACAGTAGAGCCTGAAGCTCCCAGTGAACCCAGTATGGTATGATGCCACATTTGATTTTGGTTTTCCCTCTAGGAGCTTACAAAACAAAACATCCCACACATTCTCCATCTTAAGCTTCCAACCAAAATACGATGCTCACGTAAGAGAGAGCAGAGAATTACAACGCAGCTTGGCACAGCAAGATCAAGAGCAACCCTCATACTGTGATCTAGCACTGCAGTCCCAGGTGTAATTTCTTACCACCTCTGGTTTAGCTTCCCAGGAGCATTCGCCAACTTGATCAATATATCAATACACTCATTTTTAACTGCTCAAAAAAACTGGCAATATAGCGCTGAAGTTTTGTTCTGATCCTGCCTGCACAGGATCTGCTGCCTTACAGGGAGGGGAACCGCTGTGGCAGCCCAGCCGCCTCAGGGAAGGCATCGCTCCCAAGCTGCTCCCCCGTACAGAGACACTGCACTGCAGCTACCGAATGTGCCGCCAGCTGATGAAAAACCCCACCATCCTCCTGACTTTCTGCATCACTCGCCAGACTGAGGGGAGAGGCGGTGGGAACAGACCATCGGAGGTTGGAAGCTCACAGGTAGCACAGGCTCACCACCCACAAGAGATGCAAGCATGTCTGCAGCCTCAGTTCAAAGAAAAGTGGTAATTCTCAAGCTCCCCAAAATTTAGGGCATTGGTTTGAGCAGGTGGTTGCCTGAATGAGGCTAGCCCTGCACTGTGGTGCACTCCCTTCTTGGTCAAACGAGCGCCCTGCAGACACCCACCACAACCCAGAGAGACCCAGTACACTGCCAAAAACCATTCCCAAGTCTTCCCGCAGAGAGCAGATTACTAACCTGACCTCCGCAGCTCGGCAACACCACCAGCACCGCTCCTGCTCCCCATCCCACAGCCCAGGTGGGGAGGGGGCTGCAGGGGATCTCCCTCCCCCTTCCAGGGCAGTCTGCGTCCCACAGCCGTGGTAACCGATCATCTCGCTCAACCCCTTGCGACCTCCTGCCTCCCAACTGGAGCGGGTCATCCAGCGGGGCCAGCCCACCTCTGGAGGGGACACTTCACTCTGGTACAAAGCAGCCTCGCAGCCACAGAGGATTTAGAAAATTGTCTGCCGTTAAAAGGAAACCTTTTTAAAAAAATGATGCCAGCTGCAGAGAGCAAGCAGAGAAATGTAAGACACCTGTGAATTTGGCCCAGGAAAGGGAAAGGGAAAAAAAAAAAAAAAAGAGAGTGATTTGAAGGAGAATGCAGGCTATAATTACAAAGTATCAGAGATAAGTGATTTCATTACTTGCCCAATTTTCTGTGTGGAAGAAAAAGTCAGTAACCTGGTAAGAGCCTAAACTAGGTTTAAATTCAATTATGAACACGATTTAACCACCTGAAAATTAGATTGGTACATTTTTCAACCAGCAGTAATCTGCTATTTCAACACTATTTTATTTTTTCTCCAGCCAATAAATACAAAACAACGATTGTCCAAGATTTGAAATGCAATTTGTTCTAATAAACCCATCTAGGGATTTAAAACACATTCAAATCACAGAATCTGAATGACAGTTTTTTTAAAATGAATTAATAGACTTTGAGATAACGCATTTAAGTTAGCAGATATGTTGAAAAGACATTAGTGAACATGAAGATCTAAAAAAACCACATACCAACAAACCCCAATGTATTCAGTATCATATTTTTAAAAAGCTAGAAAATTTTGGAATTTTTTGAAATTACTCTAAATTTAAAACTAACTAATTAGAGTTGGATTTATTTACTTAATTCATTAGCAACCTGTTCCGTCTACATCGCCACTCATGGTTTTGTCTTTTCCTGCCTCCACTCATACTACCTCTTTCTTTTAACTTTATCCCTCAGTCCTTGTAACCTAAAACCTTAAGGACTGAGGTTGCGTCCTTCCAGACTAAAACAATATAGCGGCCGTAATTATATCACTGTGACACAGTTAATGACTGAATCCCATTTATATTTAGCATCCTGGTTTTTTTCAAAACTTCTTCTTGGCCCTCCTCCACCCTGCCTCTCCAATTTTGCGTCCATCATCCCATTACTGCCCTCTCATGCATTCCTCCCCGTCCCATCCTCATGACCACGCAGCTGGGGTTGCCCTTCAGCTCCTGCTGCCTCATCCGTCTGGAATTCCCTTTCTCCCGCCTGATTTCTCTTCTCAGTTCTCACCTTTATGTGTGTATGCATGCATTCATTTACAGTTGCCACTAAATCCCATGGATCTTTTCTATCTCTATGACGGTGGTTTTTATCCTGCCCCCACTGAGATCATGGCAGATAACAAAAATACTTTGGTCTTTTCCACTGTTGCATTTCATTTCTATTTTCTTTTATTCCATTCATAATGTATTTTGTTCCCTTTTTGCCTGCAAGGTAGCCATCGCACGTCTGTCGCTTTACAGTTATGTTCTACCTATGTCCACATTTTGCCAGTATACATAAATGCGTGCCTACATCTTGCAAGGATGTGAACTACACCAAATACAGTAATTTCAACCATATTCCCTTAACACTGAGTCATACACTGACACTGTATCACACTACCAAGCTAGGACAGTAATATCTTTAATAATGCCACTGCATTGCTCCAGTCTCCTTCCCATTCTTCTGCAGCTGAGCTCAAATCAGGAACGTACTGAACATTGCCAAGTCTCTCCTCGCTACTTAAACAGCTCTCTGCTTTTACAGAAAACATAAAGGATTTTCAGAAATCACCTTCACACTTCTTTTTTCCCCCCAAGCAGAATTACTTTCTGTAAAGTACCAAGATGCCATGCTGAGCAGAAGGGGGCAGTTAGACATGAAGTCGAACGAGGAAAAGCTTGTAGCCAGTCCCAGTGGCACAGACGCTGAATTCTAAACCAGGGCAGAAAGGAAGAGGTAGTTTTGTTAAAACTTTCTTCTTTATGCTAAACTTGCTTAGAAGGTAATGTTAACAACCTTTTCCAGAGTGCTTGTGCTAAGAGGCGAACCTTGCTTGACAACTTTTATGCTTATTACGAATTCTTTTTACATATAGCTTGTTGGATAGCACATACAAAAGAAGGAACAACTCTGGAAAACTTTGTGTTTTAGCTGTTTTGCCTTCCGTTTCATAAAACCAAATCTGATGCACATTAAGTGTCCTCTCTCTAATATTGGTAAAATATAGCTGGATTTGGTATTTACCTTTTAAAATCAAGCAGCTTTTCATCAGCATAGATTTAATTGGCATTTTAGAGTAGGAAATTAAAAAAATTCGCACTTATTTCTTCTATTCAGACATAACTCCTAAATCTTCGTCACACAAAGATGGCTATGTGCTTTTTTGGTCACTTCCCTCTCTTTTTATTCTAGGTGACTCATGTAGCTGTGAGCTTAACTGGCATCACTTAAAGTAGTCTGGGAAATTTCATACTGCTGAATGTGAATGTGTTACTACTCTATCTGACTGAGATCTAAATAAATACCACATTTGGCCCAATGAAGTAAGACACACAAGATTTCAACCTCTTCTTGGAGAGCAAGAAAAACAGCATTCTAGATTTTAGTAAAGTAAAAGCAGATTCCCTTTCCCGTGATCCCTCGCTGTATCTCAAATAATACTGACACAACAGTAATTTTGGCCTAATTAGGTAAGGCATAACTAAAGCCTGCTTCTCTATGAATATTCTACTCATTAACAAGATGTATAAGAGAAACAGCATTACGTGGCACGCCAATATTAAAGTAGAAAAGCACGGCTATGAATTGAAATCACCAATACGTCCTTATACTTTTTTCATTAGCGTTTTCCATCAGGGCAGCGTTTGCCTTTGGCAGGAACCTACAACATAAAGAAAATGAAAGAAAAACATTCATTAATGGCCTTCCTCAAACGAAAACATTGCTATAGGGATATATGGAAAGTGTCTTCATAATTTAACAGACGACGTTCTTCCAAATACACACTCTTATAATCCGGGACATGATCCTGGGAGTCTGTTAGGCTCTTCTTCATGTCCCGCGTACTGCTTTGTCTGTACTAAAGTCACGATGAGAGAAAGCCTTCAGATCCTTCAAAAGCCATTTGATAGAACTTGGGACAAATATACAAAACCATCAGCTCGCAAGACACATCGAGATTAGAAGGGTGGGACATTCAGGTACTGAAGGCACACTTCACAAGCTAGCATCTCCTCAGCTGGAGGACTGCAAACTTGACAAAGAAAGCACAGAAAATAAACAACCAGCATCCATCTCTAAGGTGTAATCATTGTATTTTAATCAAACTACCAACATTAACCTTTCAAGCACTGCATATCATTTTCATTACTGCATTATTATCAATGGCAAGGAAGACACAAAATTATAGAATGAGTATCATGAATTTGAAACACTGAAGAGCCACACTGTTAGTTAAGACCTAAAAAGTGTGCTTTAAATACAAACATACTGTTTCCAGCAACAAATACATCTTAATAGTAAAACCAAAGCTGTTTCATCCATCTAAAATGTCATTAAGTTTGTATTTGTTCCTTTTATTATGAGAAATAACACACAGAGAAAACCCAGCACTGCCTATTTATCGAAGTTCCCCAAGAGTTCAAGCGAATCTCCATTTGTATTCATGATTTTTAACCTGTAACATGCAAGCAAATTAGAGCCTGCCTAGGAATAACCTGATCTACATAATTTGCATGGGCACTCTTTTTTGCCAGTGGAAAATTGTACAAAAGACCTTGATCACTCTCATTTGCATTCAAGCAACTGGCCAAGTTTCAAAAACATGCTTCTATATATTCAAAGTTCTTGAAAACACACAGAGTTTGTTGCAGGAAGAACATAAACGGTAATGGGCAAGAGGAAAAAAATATGACCTAACACCTTGCGAAACAGTTTACATGGCTTGAATTCCTCTATTGCATAATAACCAAAAGAGTCAGCAGTAATGTTATTTTTCATTATGCTGTACCACTTACCACGCTCTTTCCCCCTCTCTCAGCCACACATTCAGAATTACATCAAACACGGTCCCTCCAGGGGCGACTGACCGGTCCAGTGCCGGGGAAGGATGACATGGTCTAGAGGAACAGGCAGAAGCTGGGAACACAAGTCACGCCTCAGCTCCAGCCCTCCCTGCAATTTGGAGCGCATCTCTTCTCCCTTCCCATTGCCTCACTTTCTCCAAGGATAGCATTCCTTTATAGTACACTGTAAAATATTCTCTGTTCTGATGCTAATTTTTGTATTGCTAGACCACTTAAGTCATTGTTACATTTACTAAGTTACTTCCTTTTCAGGTGCATTCAAGTGGACTGCAGGTATCCCCTTTGGGTTTGCGTATATATACCTGCAGCGTGTAACAAGAGTTCATAGGTTCCAGTGAGGCTGCGCGGGTGCATGTAAGGATAGAACCGGTTCAAAATGTTTAAATTGGCTCCTATTAGGTAGTATTACAATTTGCATTTACTTTTCTCCAGTATGGAGTTTAAACTGGGCTGCAAAGTTGTGGAAGCGTGATTCATCGACTAACCCAGCCAGTCCTCCTTAAATCATTTATTCAATACTCCTGATGTTAGCAATTCTTTACATGTACTTGATCTCCAGTAATTAGATGAGAAATGTTAGATTAGGGACACTACCACGGAAAAGCCATTAAACAGGCCTTTGTTTTAAGACAGAGAAGGTAAAAGCATTCCTTGATGCAATAAAAAGTGAGTATTTACATACTACGCCCTAATGAAGACTTTTTTTCTGTAATTCTACTGGCTGTCCTGGAAGAGCCATAAACATTTAGTAAAATAATCTCAATTTATACTGCTTTGTTCTATGCCTTCAAGTACCGTACATGGCTGTACTCCAGATCAAGTAGTTGTCCTCAAATGCCTTCCAATGAGCCCTGCCAGATTCTGTGGTTCAGAAGTAATTTAAAGGCAGAAAGCTGTAGCAAATGAGACCTAATGGAAAACAGAGAATGCTTTAGTTCATCCTAACTGTTCGCAGAAGAGAAATGGAAAACCACAAAGAAAGAAAGGAAAAAGAAAAGAAAGTGCCAAAATGTTGTATTTCTCTCTGCAGATGAAGCTAATGATTCACCAACATCATGACATAGCACGTGCAAGTGCCTTTTAAGGATTTGAGAAATTTATGATAAAAAAATTGAAATAGAAAAATACTGTCCTTGCGGAACCATAACTTTGTTTTTAAACAGCTTTTTTCCACTTCTCTTTTTTCCGCTTTTCTTTTTTCCCCTTCCTTAACTCTAGTGTGTTATTCTTCACTTTCAATCACCTGTGTTGAATAAACTCATTCCTCCTGCTTAAAGGAGAGACCATCAACCACTGGCTGTTAAATGCAGCCAACTGTTCATAACTCCAGCAGACGGTTCTCTTCTGCTGGCCAACAGAAACTTTATGGTCCTTTTCCTAATTTCTCTCAAGAGATACAGAAATTCTTTATTTAGAAAGCAATCGCTCCTGCAATAGAGTGTCTCCCTTATGCAGTCTATTTTCAGTTAGCCACACTTCTCCCCCCCCCCCCCCCCCGCCACTCCCTTCAAAGTATGCTGAAAGCATCAAATAGAAACAGACTGACAGCAGCCCTGATCTAAAGCCATCGGATGTCACCAGAAGTCCTTCCATCTGTACATTTATCATGGGCTTTTCTGCTTAAGCCTAATTAACACCATGGCCAAACCATGCTGCGTATTCCTACACTGTCTGGTACCCATGGCACCGACGGTGTGCAGCGGTGCCCGGGGATGCTGTGAAGGCCCTCAGTTTTCAGAGGAAGCTTCAAGGGCGAGGTGTGTGAATCCCATGGAAATCAACATCACTTGTCCTGACTGCAGAGGGTCTTAAAAGAGGGCCCTTAAAATATATCCGCAAAAACCTGAAAACACAAAAAAAATTAAGAAACCCAAAGGTGGTTCAGAAAGCTACAGATTTAATTATTCATGACCACTGAACTACTAGATTTTCCTTGGATTCTTGAAGGTTTTTCCTACATCTTTGTATGCCAAAAGAAATCCCTGTGGTGAGGGGGGTCTCTCTCACAATTCCTGGCCCAAAAAAAGGTGGGATAAGTTCATTTTAAGTCCATGCTAAAGCAAAATGCTACTCCCAACCCTGCCCTGTTCTGAGGACTGGAAATCAAGGTTGCTGTGGTGAGGAACTATCCTGCAACAGCATCCAGGGAGCTTCCCTTCACTGTAACGAAGCTCTCCCGCACACATAGCTGTGCTTCATCCCCATCCTCCCATCCCAGGAGGGACAGAGACTTGGTTCTTTTTTTCCTTGAAACTTTCAGTTACAACCATTAAGAACTCAAATTGATTATTTTTTTCACAGAATGCTTAAATACATTTTTCTCAGCCTTCCCAAAGTAATTCCTTTTTTGGGATGAATGCAAGCATAACGGTTTTCAAACTGAAAAGAATTCATCTGGCAAAGTACACAGAAAAAGAGTTACGTGGCTATTAAAAACACAGTTGAACTACAGCATATGCTACAAAGGCATACACATACATTTTAGTAACAACTTAGAGACAAATTTTAATGTAGCTGAGCTATTTCTGCTCACCAAACGAAACTTTTGCAGGATACTTTTTAATGACTTCTTATGACACAGTTTTTGAGGATCACTGTGAGTTACAGCTTAGTCAGGGTTCTGTGTAACGTGCCCCATTTGGGAGAATCTACTGTTTTTAACAGAAACAGTTTTACACATTGCAATTTAAACTATAGACATAAATTCTTCAAAACAGCAACTTTATATTCAAATAAAACAGATGTACCAAAGTGTAATGTTTCCAGTTATTTATTTTGCTGTTGAATTTTTGGGAGTTTATTAAACCTTCTGTAAGCATTTAGGTAGCTAAGAATCTGTTATGTTATTTGTATGTGCTCAACCATGGAAAAAGCATGCAACCTCTCTGAAGAGAGTCATCAAATGCTTACAGAATAATTTTACACAGTACGACAAAGATGATGTATCTTGGGACTAATAATTTCAAAGATACCAGTAGGCAAGACCAGTAGGCTGATGAACTCCTACAGCTAAAAATTCTAGGACAAAAACTAATTTTTGAAGTTGGTACTGGCTATTTCAGTAATTCTCAATACTGAACTCAGAGTGGGATTTAATTACACCGCTCCTTCACACACATGTAGGGTTCTGTCCAGAAGCAAGGTATGCCCTACTTTCAAGATGCTCAGTCTTCAAGAAGATAACTACCATAGCAATACAGTCGAGAAAAGTTCAGATCACCAAGCTCCTTCTCAACCTTTATTGTGAGCCCAGTTCTCAGATCTGGTGGGGGTAAGGGAGCAAAGGCCAGGCTCCCTGAATTTCTCTAGAAATTGGGGCTCTTCTGTCCCAGCTTCTCCCTGAAAGACTCTTAAAATGGGAAGCAAAAACATTTGCACAACAGTCAATCATTCAGTAGCCTGAAACAAAAGGGTGTGTGGAAGGAGGAAGGATCTAGTCTTACTGTGTTGAAAAGGAGGGTGTGAGAGCAGTAAGCTATCGAGATGTTCAACAGTGCAGAAAAGGAGAACAACCAAAATATCTAAGAACATATCTCAGATTTCCCTAGGAATTACACAATCATGTATTTCCAAAGCAGCATTTGATTTAACCATGATTCTTTTCTGGATTTCCATATGAAAGCAACTGATACTTCTAAATGACGTGACAGAGATCGTAATTTAACAACAGAAGACCACAGGAAATACAGCGTAGACAGCAAACACAATTACTCTGCAGGTTTTCTCACCAAGACCTGTTAAGACATTCTATTTCTGTCTTCCAATGTGATGCAGACAGCCCTCTCACAATGCCACAACGAAGACTTGTGAGAAAAGGCACATGTGTGTGCTCATCCTTACATAAAAATATGCACAAATACATTAATTTCTCTATAAAAAAATAAAATAAACCAGCCCTACGGCAAACCCCACAACATTTCTTGGCTGGATAGCTCTTGTTAGAGTACATCTGTCAAAGGGAGGAGACAGCTGAAATCAGAAGGCTGAGCTTATACCACAGTACAAGGCTGGCAGCTGCACAGTCCCCTCCTGGGGTCCCCTCTCCTGAGGTCCCCCAACCCTGGCCAGCAACACAAACAAACCTCCAGGTCGTAAGGATTTTGGTAAAAGTAACCTTCTGAAAGAGATACCCTTTTCTATAAAAAGCATAAGTAGCATAAATTAACATTTTCTCCACTAGCTGGATACTTTTGCTTTATTTAAAAATGTCAGTAAGGTAGGTCTGTAAGGGGTGGGTAGTAAGTGGAGAAAGACTGGAAAATATTTGGTCTCAGTGGAAAGAACAATTTTGACAGCTTTTACAATTAATTCTATTCAGTTAAGCACTCTTTTTTTAACGCACTGCAAACGTTGTGAACCCAATGCCGTATCTGCAAAGCAACAGTGCTGAAATTCTGCATTCTACCCAGTGTGCGTGATTTTCAGTACTGTGTAATTTCTAAAGAGACTCGAGGACTGCATACACTTGTCCTTAAAACACACACATACACTTGAAATGTTTACGAAGTTAATCACTTTAAGCCTAACTTACTTGGTCAGGTAACACTGCTAACAAGAAGCATCACAACAACATAAAAACAACCTCTATTAAGCATGACAGTAGAGTTATATTTGCATGCTACAAATACACACAGACAACAGTCACCTTATTCATCAGCTAGCATGAACACAAAAACACCAACCCCAAAATAACAACAAAAAAAGGCCGCTTCTTTACATTGTGGCTTATCAAATGGAAAGCAAATAAAGCAAGTATTGTTTTCTGTGCAGTGAGATCCTCACACTGCCACCATGTGTAGGGAAATCCCATTAAAACAATTTGCCACAGCTCCCTGATACACCAGGAAAACTGTATCGGCAGCAAAGGTACAGCCTTTAGAGATGTCAATAGCAAGTTTATGCAGCTGGTTGAAATGGAGAAAGGTCAGGATCAGCTAATTAATTTATAATGTACTCTTCCTTGCTCTTTACAAATAAGATTACCATTTAATAAATGCAGAAGATCTAGCTGAACAACATGGTGGTGTTTATCTGGAATATTATCTTAATAATAATACTACTACTATCACTACTATCATCTTCTCACATTCACTATTATTTTACTTTTATTTGTAGTTTAACTGCCCAATTCCCTACATTCTAAATGTATTTATCAAATTCACTTACACAAATGTAAATAATACTTGTTTCAAGGGCCCCTAATGCAGTAAGTCTTCCAATCACTCAGTACAGATGTTAACAATAAAATACAAATGGATTAGCACATCGGTACAAAACTCTACAGGGATTTTCGCAAACGCTATTTCTACTTTTATTTTTGTTGTGTGATTGATAAAACATTGCTATCTGTACAGCACGTCTCCTTTGAAATTCAGCAAAAATAAACTCTACGGTTTTTTTAAGCTACTTTTGAAGTTCACTCAGATTAATAATATTTAAAGTTAACACCACATGTTTATTTATATTTCTATGCTGCCAGGGAAGTGCATTTAAATATTGCCTCAGAAAAAGTTTACAATATGCAGCATCTACTGCAAACCAAATTCATTTGGAGAACATTGATGTGGCAGACTCGCAACCACAAAAACACATTCGTTATTACTCATCACTGCTGTTTTCCTAACCCCTTATATAAATAAATAGGTAAAAGTCTTCAGAAAAGCTACGTTGGCATTTATCTCTTTCTATAGCATGGATATTTATTGACCCTAAGATGTTACCTAAGGCTAATGTTTCTAATAAGAACAGGGATGAACTCTGGCATTCTGTGAAGCACAATCTTTAAATTAAGGTCCTAATCCTATAGTCCATTTAAGGCAGGCAAAATCACGCAACTGCACTGAGATCCATTGATTTAATTAGAACTATTCATATGCTTAAAGTTATAAATGTGTTTAACTACTTGCTGAATTAAGCCCTCACTGGGGTAAACCATGCCTCAGATTCACCAGCGACTTGTGCTTTCCCCAACTAAATTCACGTTGATGTTAAAATACCCATTTCACACCGAGAGAGATTAACCTAGCTCATTTCCCAAAACAAGGTCAAACAGTTTGGGAGGTACAAAGACTGATGCTGCTCCTGACGGAAAGTGAAGTATGTAGCAAATATTGGTTAGAAAGTTTAATGTGCTTCTACGGGGCCTCTAGGGCTGGATTTTTCGGGTTCTTTCAATACCTCAAAATACATATATAGGGAATAGAAAAGTCTAAATGGGCTAGATGCCTAACCACTAATGAGCCCATCTGCTCTGCTTATATACTCTAAAAAAATTTGACCAGGAGATTGTTGTCACCTGCAGGTTTCTGGCTACCCTGAAAATCTAGATCCTACGAATTCACCCTTCGATACAACAGTGATGAAAGACTGTTGCTGAATCAACACAAAGGTGAAGACATTCACTTGCCTGAGGTGAGCGAATACAGAACAACATAATCCTAAAAACATTAACCAACTCGGGGAAGTGTTAAGTTCCTTCTTTTTTTATTAATTCTGCTAGAGAGTTAAATGAAGAATGATGTGTTTAATCACATGTTAATAGAAATAACAATAGTACAGGCCCATGGAAATTTATTGTCTAACTGATACTTAAAAAGTATCTAATCAATACTTTCTAACGCCTGGTACAGAAGAAGGAACTGTTCTACCTGAGATGAACTCATCAGACAGGCCCAGTAAAATAAATCTGTGAACGTAACTAACCTTCCGCTCTTTCCATGAACACTGGGTTCTTGCTGCACCTTGGGCTCTTGGCACAGGAACATGCTGGGACAAAAAGACCCTTTTGTTTGTAGGTAGGGCACCTCTGGTTTTGGTTTGTAGAATTAGGAATGGAGTAGCTGCTGATTCCCTCTTCCTGGTGCCAAGGAGCTGCTCCATCCACGACCAGCCAACTTGTGCAACCAATATATACTAGGGGATTATTTAAGTTCTTGCTTTTGTACAGCTCGCTCTATTTTATGATGTATTACCTTTGCTGGCCCCCAGAAAAGCCAGGGAAGAATTCTGACTCTCAGGTGAGTCAGATCACAACATCTTTAGGAGCTCCTCCTCCGGTACAGCACCGTCCCGATGGCTGCTGCCAGACCCAAACTCCAGCCCTTCATTTCAAAGTCCGGGTTTTTTTGGCAGCATGGCAGCTGCTTACACACGAAATGCAGGTCAACTCCTCCTTTTGGTGGTTTGTCACTTTGTATTCCCTACAGCTGCTACGCTAGAGATGCAGAATGGAAGGGACTACAACTTCCAGAAATTAAATACAAAGAAATAAAGAAAATATAATCCTTGTTTCAATATATATTATTAATGTCAGGGCCCTAAGAGTATTGTTCTGTACTGTTACGTATTCCAGAATTTGTAATGATGCCACTTTTCTTCTCTGAACAGAAGAGAACTCATCTGAAAGCCAACAACTTGACCTACAGTAACAAGTCCTCCTTCTTCTTATTATTAATCTAATATACTACTTTGTAATTCAGAATGAAGGTATTTCAAACAATCTTTCATAGAATTACTTTATTAATCAACCATTTGTTCTATTATCTCCCTTAAGCACTGAAAATAAATTCAGGAATGTGATTTTCATATTCAAACCCAGGTCTTTATTCCTGAGGTCTGTGCTTTACAAATAGACTTACTAGAGATTTTTTGTGTGTGTTCTCCCACATCTGCTACTAAAGGCAGTGGTATTATGTTCTGCCACTAAATCACAAACGTAATTATGAGGTAGAATTTCTTGGCTCAATTTCAACATTTAAACACATAGTTAACAATGCCTAAGGAAATGCAACTAACCCCCACCTACCCCCCTCAAGCCTACAAAACCAAACAAACTTTACTAGCAGTTCTACATCATGTCCCATGGGATTAGACAGAGGAAACAGCATGAAAAATGAAAATACTCCAGGAGTACTTAAATTACATTTTGAAAAGCAAATTAGAAATATTAGCCAGAAAAATAGTAGTATCTGTATGCCTAACATACACATGGGGACCAAATGACGTGAAAATGTTATGCTCGTTGGTATTTTATCTCCGTGATTTTCTTTGCGCGTTAAGTATTTAATACAGCCATAAGATAAAACATGTTACATCTCTTTTTACATCTTTCTATTGCTGAGTAAGTTTTAAGAGAAGATCCTAAGAAGCCAATCCTCCAAAAAATGTGTGCCTACTTCAAAAGGTTAAGAGACAAGTAACTAACAAGCTAACATATGGATTCTTCATATTTTGATGACTGACCTCCAGTTTTTTCCTCCGATGAGTTTAAATATGATTTAACAGCTGGGACGCAGACTTCGGCCAAAGACCGCTATTATTTTGCCAGCAAGTTCTCATGTGGAAGTATATTGAACTTTTACGGCTTTCATCACAGCTAGTAAGTGAGAGCGAACATGATTTAGAAGAGACAAGACTCAACTACACAGCAAAACCTGAACTACAAATAAACCGATGTACCCTGAAATAACTCATACATAAGCCAAGAATGCTGGTTAGTCCTTTATTTTTCAAAATATTTATTTCAACTTTAGCTTTTGCCATGAAAAATGAATCGGTTTCCAAGTATATCCTAAGCTCTCTCTGCTATGTGAAGAAAAAAAAGTTAGATTCTGTTAAAAAGCTTTTACTGAAGTGATAAGGAGCAAAGCTGTATTTCTATTCAGCTGAAGTTCAAGATTGGCTTTTAGTTGTTTTTTTTTTCCTTGTATCAAAGGATATCAAAGATCATACTACATAAAGAGCACTATGAACTAACATTTTATCTATAATCTCATTAGCGATTATGTCATGTTCCTTTTCTTGGTAAAAACTTTAAAAGTTCTTACATTCACTGTTATGCATTTTTATTTTAATAGAAAATGTTAAATTAGCACTAAAGTACAATGACTCAGATAATATACTTTCATCTTTTTTGGTAAAAGGGTGATGGCTGGCTACTAGAGAATGCAAATATTTTCTTAGTTTACCCAGAATAGCAGTATTTCCTACCTTTTTGATTGTGTACTGTATTTAGGCATTTGTATTTTATACTTTTAGATATGTAATATTCAGTGGGATAAAGAATGGATATTACAAACTACACAGATGCATTTCATTATTAAGATCAACATTTTGGTAAATACTATGGACTTTTTCTTTTAACACTCATTTGATCTTCCACTGAAATCAAAACAGTACAACTACCACTTAAAAGTTTTAAGGTATCTTTTACATGCACAGCAGTATCACATCATGAATGCCTCTCCACCTGAGAAACACAGATTCTTTATTCATTACTCTTAAATGCATTATTGTCTTGTATGATTTGAAATGTGTGTTTTTATGTTTTACTGCAGAAATTATCAAAGTTACTGTAAAATATATATGAATATATAAGGATACACATAAAACAAAGTGCCACCTAGAACACTCAAAATCTAATTCTTTTTTATTTCAAGGCAAAATTCAGCTCCTAACCGGTCCCTGTAAATGAAATGAAAAATGAATGTGTGAAGAATAATAAGCTAATGAATAAAATCAAAGCCCTTTAAGGTTAATAACAAAACTTCCATTTGTGGGGAATATCAGTATTACAGTGGAAGCAACATTTTTCCTGTTGCGATTTACATCCGAATAAAGTATAGCAAACCTAACAGTAACGCTTCTAACAAACTTTCAAAGTTCACCAAATCTTCCACTGACCTATAGAATAAGGAGTAAATGCAAATCCTTGGAAAATAAATAAGATAGAAAATGTAGTTTAAATGCCCCAAACTCTTAATTATGCAAAGTAAGGTGCAGTTAAACTTTATTTCTACTGACTATTACCTGGTTCAGATTTCTTTTAGCACTTTAGTGCTCCTTCTCTGCATTCGCAAGTCTTTCTCAACTGGGTATTTACTGTGACTCTGAGTTACAAACTAATAAAGGCAGAATATTTGGATAATTGAATGGAAAATGGTCTTTATATATATTTGGAAAAATAATTTTTCCCCCATCAAATCATGAAAATTATTTTACTTATATCAAGTGTACATTAATAGGGAACAGATAGGGAATTGTGGAAAAACTTCCATTTTTCTCCCCGAAGAAAAGCCCTCCTCTCACGGGCTCTCCCTAGTTACATGACTCTGCTGACAACACAAACCTCCTTCACACATCTTTCTCCTCCAGCCAGAAACAAAAAACATAAGGCTGGGTGGGACCTTCCAGGTAATCAAGCCCAGCTCTCTCCTACTAGATATAATCCTGTCCTGTCACCCCTTTTATAAAAGGATGACACTTCATCTTCAAAATTATAAAGCCTTCTCTCCTTCTGCCTATCAAAGGGCTACATTAAAACCTCATCAGTTACAAGCCCACAGGCAAATTTTTGCAATTTAATTATGCAATAATCATTCCCACCCCTGGCATCGAGATCTAGGAAGTGTGAGAAACCACAGTTCTCCGTCCCACAGCTGAATACTGTGCCTTATGCCAGGTTCCTTTGTCCAACGGACTGACTATATTACCTGAGACTAGGCCTCTCTTACTGTTTCATTTTCATAAAATTATAAATAATTACAGAACCTTAGATAGAAACCTGGGTATCAAGGTTGTTTGCTATCATACACAGCCTAGGCAGCATAAGGAGAGCATTACTCTACACTTGCATTCCTTGATTAAGGGAAAGTACGTCTAGGTGGTGGGTGACTACAAAGAGCAGGCTAAATTCACCTGCTAATTTAGCTAAAACAAATGTAAGTACTGTATGCATAAGGAGCAAAAGAGGGGCAATCTGCTATATCCAGAAAGATCAGCGCTAGGTTTCCAATCAAGTACTGAAGCAGCATTGATGGTGTAGCCCCTGAAACGGATCTTCAACTGCCCAACTCAAAAATCGTCCCACGCTCCGTACCCCCTAAGAACATTCATCCAAAACATCGACCTTAAACCATGTCATCCCCTCCACAGCTAGTTCTAACAGCATCATAGACATATCACTTGGTAACAGCATGGCTATTTGCAGACTCTTTCAATGTGTTTTCAGTGTTCACTTTTAGAAAGAGCAGCAAAATTGCCAAAGTCCAGTCACATTACAAATGTCATATGGCCGGGTTAGTAAAGCACACTGCAAACAAAGCAATCCGTAACATATAATTAGTAGAGACATTGCTCCTGAAAATTACTATCTCTGAACTAAGGTAAGTGCAAAATTATTTGGAAGTTAACATCCCTCTTTATAATGGCATCTTTCTTAAGTTTGTATTTTGTTAGTGTTTCACATTCTCAACTGCCATACGTTACTAAGACTATGTACTGGTGATAAAGAGCCACACTATTGCTCTTATAAACCTCTGTACGGAGGAAGACCGCACAGCCAGAAAGTGGTTTGCAATCAAATCTTTCCATCAGTAGCCAGAAAGCAGCGAAAGACAAATTTTCCAAAGTGTATATGCTCGCACATCTGAATCTACTTCACATCTTGAGTGAAGGAGCTTTGTGTGGAAACAAATTTGGCACTTAGTTTTTAAGGAGCAACAGCAGAATTCAAGACTCGGTTCATTAGAACATGACAGGGATGCAAAAATGAAGCTCTGCCGGTTGTAGATACAAAACAGAGCGAGATGCCAACCCGACAGTCGCACCATCAAAGCTCTAACAAGAAAAAAAAACAGTATGAGAACAGCATCCTACACAGACAAGGCTGTGACTGAGCAACCTCTCTGGAGGTAGGATGCCAAACCTCACCGCTGAAAAAATGACAGTACTTCAGAATTAAAAAAGAAGGGAAGGGATTTGTTCTCTTCTTTATTATCTGTGCATTGAAAACAGAAACAAAGGTACCTGCAAATTACCCTCTGGCAGTACCTCTCTGCTTCTATGGATGACAGAGAGAGACTACAGCAGCTGCACTGCTAACTTGGATGCCTCAGTGTAGTCCAAAAATCCACCCGTGGGATGAAGGCAGACCTTTAATATATCTACCAAAACATCTATATGTTATATGCAGAGTTAAATCAATACAATTCAGTCAACTCCGCAAAAACAAACAAAACCAAAAAAACTCCCACAATTACCTGAAAACTCTGAGTTTATAAACATTCATTCCACAAATCTGTTCGCTGTGGCTCATGCCTGAAGAGAAACATCGCTGTTTCTCAACAATGATGAAAAGCAGTGTCACATGAGATCCTCCCTTACTAAAACATTACTTTAATGAGACATGCCATACAGCAGTTTTAGTGCACTGAGAAGCTCTGCATAATCAGATGTAAACTCTGCTCATAAACAAACTTCTTTTTTTTTAAAATCACATTCTATGCCTCATCTTCACTGCTAGAAAATTCTCTGAAGTTATGAAGTGAACAAGGGAGGTATCAATGCTGCGAAAATTAGAGAATTAATTTATCTTAAAAAGGTACACGCAAATTCTTTCAAATAATAGAAAGGCCCATTTGATTCATTATTAAATTCACCCCATGTTTGATATGAACAATTCTGAAGTCTCAAGAAATATTCTAGGTAAGTGAGTATTCATATATAAGCAGTGATTAGCTAAACATTTCAGACAGGCTGGTGAGTTGAAAGATGAGATCATCAACTTGAGTCCTTCAGCTCATTACCTTAGCCACTATCCACACCATTAAACCACAACTGGAAATACATACTATTCATATTATAAAGGAGGCACACTTGAGATTACTTGAAAATGACAGAAGACAGAAAAAGAATGGCTCTACGGACCATTTACTCACTGCTGAGTTATGAATACGGGACAACTTCAAAAAACCAAAAATCCCATGTCAATTCAAGTGTCCCAGCCACACTAGAACCACATACAGTATTAACAACATATTAAGACAGAAGACGGCAAAGGTAGCATGCAGTTGGTCAGAGTATTCAAAGCTTAAGACTCTCGCGTGCTTTGGCTTCATTAAATGTCTGATTTTTTTTAATGAGCAATATTGGCTTCCACACAGTACGATAGCCAACACTAACCAGATCACGCCAAGGACCTCACAGGCACAGTCTCTTTTGGCTTTCCTAATGAAACGTACAAGTAATTAACCATCAACATTGATATAGTGCAGAAATTACAAATAACTATTAACTAAACAAAAATTAAAATGTTCAATTAGTCTCTGAGAATTCAAATAGCTGTGCAGATCTGCAAGCATCTCCGGAAGGACCAGCACTTCTCTTATCACGGCTGGTGAGTACATTCGTGGCCATTGTGCAAATACCCTCCTTGCAAATATCTGTGAGACCCCCAGCCTGTGAGCAGTAACTTCAGTTTCTCAAATTGTTGCCCTTGTGTCCAGTCGTGACAAATTCTAGAGGTTTTGCAGAAGTTAACCCTAGTTCTTGAGTAGTTCCTGAACTTTGAGATTTCAGCCTCAAAGCCAGTCTTCAACTGATCTTCTGCCACACTCTTCATCCCTAGGTTTGTCACACGCCTCCCCATTTTCAGGTTCTTGTGCCCTGTCATCTGCGTTAGAGGAGAGCAATACAACTCAAATTCCCATCACGCAGATTCCCGATAAGCCTCCTCTACCTAAGCTAACAGAAAACAAAACCAAAAATGTGCTTCAAACCCATTTATTTTCCCTGCCTTTTTATTCATGCCTATTGCTTTAACATACAGGACACGTTACAGGGTTTCACATACTGCTTTCCCATAGTATATCATCTCTAACCTATTAGCACAGCTTGAAATGACCTCATGCATAACACGGCAACTCATTTTACCAGGTCCCCTTGACAAAGCAAGCTCCACATAGGTATCTGTAAGTCACTCGCTGTCTCCCTACAGACAGCTTCAGCCTCCCTCAGGAGATGCTCACATCCTTGTCTGCCAGGGAGTTCAGAGCATCCCCCCTTTAGGTCTCCTCCTTGGAGAGTCATTCATGATCCGAACACCTTTATTCTCCTCTTCACCCTCCACTGCTTACAGGGAGGTCTCTTACCAAGAATCTCACTAAGGTTACTAATATTATGGGAAATCAAAACAAATACGTTAACTTGTGGATAGGACTCAGAAAGCCTGTATTCATTTCACAGTTCTGTAAGCTTCATACACAAAATACAGCAAATCACTTAAACTTCTTGTGCCTGTATTCTTTACCTAAAAATTGATTATCCTTACACACACTTCCCAAGAACACCGTTAGGATAAAAACCATCACACTTTGCCAGTTGCTCAGCTAATAATGTAGGTCACAAAGTACGTAAATAAGAATTGATTATGAAAAGCAGGAAGTGAAAACAGTCCATACATAGCTAATATTGCCACTGAAACCTAAACTTCTGCATTTCCTGCTATTGTGACTTTAATTATGAAATCCTAATGTTGCACTCAGATAACTGCCATGTTTAGTTTCCTAGCTGTCTTTAAAGGAAATATTAAAGAGAATTTAAAAAAAAAAAAAAACCCCAGAACAACAACAAAAAAACAACAAAAAACCAACACAAAAAACCACCACAAAAAACAGCACACCGAAAACCCAACCAGATACAACCACCCCAAAAATCCCACTCAAAACAAACAATGAACAGCCAAAAAAGCCCACATAACTCAGAAGTTTTTCAAGTTCCTCCAACTCATCATCTCATCCTCGAAGGAGGTTCACTCGCAGACTTCACTTTGAGCTCTGCTCTGGTCCCTTCTTGCTGCCCGGGGTTAAAGTGAACAGAAAGTTGATGGACTGCCCCAAGGAGGCAGAGTCTATCCATTCTGTCTCTGGATGATCTCATCTATCTCCATCTGAAAAAAACCCCTAGCATGGGTCTGCCTATGAATTTGTACAGAGCAGAAAAGGCTGAAGCAGAAACAGAACTAAACCAAACGAAAAACCCCCAAACAACAACAAAACTAAACAACTTTTTTGTTTCTGTGCTCACTATGGAAGAGGTTAGGTAGATGATATCCTGACTGGAATATTTTTTTTTTTTTTTTTTTTGGTGGGTTGAGAATCAGTCTGAAATTTAAGCGTCAGTGATCAAGGTCAGAGGAGAAATACAGGCAAAATGAATGGTAACAGATCACAAGCATGAGACGGTGTTCCCCCGACTTCTGCAGGAACTCATGTACACATAGCTGAGCTATTACTGCTCATGTTAATCTTATTTAAGCCCATCTCTGTACGAGAAAAAAGTGAGATTGCAAACACAGTGCCAGTCTCCTAACAGGGCTTTCATCTGCATAACTGCCTCATAAATCTATCAGCATTGCTAGAGAATCAATGTATGCGAGGACAAACATGATCGGATCAATCAACTAGTTTGATCTCCAAACAAATAACTTGTTCAAAGATGGGAAATAAAAGATGGTATTAACCATTCTGTTTCTCTATGAAAGCAGGTCCGTATCAGTGTTCCACCGGAGTTTTGTAGGGGACAGTTGAATGAATGGGGTGGGAAAGGGGGAAGAACGGTGTGCAGAAAGAGTACCCTACTGATGCTAAGTCACTCATTGCAATACAAACGAAGGCTTACTGAGAGAATCGCAAACGCTCTCACATAGCAAAGGACTAGACAGTAAAACAGAAGACAAAACTCAGTGTTGACAGGTATAAAGAATTGTAGGGAGTGGTGGTGAGGATGGGTGGGGAGGAAAACAACCCCAACCCTGTGTATACAATAGGGGCTCCGGGTGAGCTGTCACCACCAGAGGGAAAGACTTTGCACTCATTAGGGACATATTTAAGCAAATACCGGTTTAGTTTCAGCAGCAGTCAAAAAAATCAAATACTGTTAAAAATCATCAGAAACTTAGACCACCACAGAATACATCGTTAAGCCAACATTTAAATGACAGACACTGCACACCGAATAGGTTATCTAGCTTGCATGCAGTCTTCCAGTCTCAAAAAAGACGTAACAGAACTAGGAAAGGCAGAGAGGAGAACAAGGGTGATCAAAGGTATGAAATGGGTTCTGTTCAAGGAACTAAATAGACATGGATTTTCCAGCCTGGAAGACAAATGATCAAGGTAGTATCAAAGAGATCTGCGAGAAATGGAGCAGCATAAAGGCAGCGGATAAGGAATCATTTGTCTCTTACAAGATAAGAACAAAGGAGCATCAAGTGAAATTATCAGGTAGCAAATTCAAAACAAACAAAAGAAGGTACTTCTTAACACATACATTGTTCTACCGTAGAACTCACTGCACAGGATACTGCGCATGATAAAAATGTACATGGTTTTAAAAACAATCAGACAAACTAATGGAAGAAAAATCTATCAAGGGCTATTAAAACCAAGATACCATCTCTGTTTCAGGAAGTTTGCGAGATGCAGATTGCTGAAAGCTGGGAAAATATACTGGGAAAGCACTATTACGTGCTTGCCTTTTACCGTCTTCCCTAGACATCTGCTATCGGTCACTGACCGAGACAGGACAGACTATGACAACAGCCAGTACCGCAACTCCATAGGAGTCGATCTAGAGAGCAAAATATATGACACCAAGGACTTACTGTCCACGTTCTGTTCAGATGGTTTCACTTTCAGCTACAGCCAGTCCGGTCCCGCTGACTGAATGGGTATTACCAAGCTGAAAACATCTTTCGGTTTAGCGGCACCCAAAGAGAAAGCCGCCTGTGCGCTCCGAGCCCATTCGGCAACGTGTGCACGTCTGCAGGAAGCGGGGACAATGAGCGGACTTGCTTCAGAAGTGCACTCCTGACCCACACCGAAACTTTCACGCAGATACACCTGTGCCCAACGAAACAAACACCTGCCCTGTGAGTCTGACCGCTCTCCTGAAGCGGTGACCCTCCCAAATTCAGCAGATGCCCTCCAGAACGTGCCATGCCCCAAACGGGGACCGAGGCTGAACCGAGACTGGATACAGGACGGGTCCTGAAGCACCTTCCCCATTACACCCCACTCTGCTTAATGCTCTCTGGGTACAACTAGTGAATTGGGCCTTTAAGCATAAAGCTATAGACATGAGGAAACTTCCTACAGCCCATTTTTTTAAGCAGTTTTTAAACTTTAATACCCTTAATGCAGCAAACAGCTACTTTTCAGCTCACATACAAATACACACTGATCTGCAATGACCAATATACTGATATCTGCTTTTAACCATCTATACACTAAAAAATGCAACTCGTACCTTTCTTATAATGAGAAATTTATAACTCTGTTATATTTTGAAGATTATTAAAGACATCCATGCCTCCTTCCAAGAAGACAACCCATATTTAATTCCAAATGATAGATGTTGAAGGTTATAGACTTGCAAAATACATTTTTATATTAGAAACTTTACTGAAATTTTCTCGTCACAACAGCTTGACTCTTACAAAGTAGTTAAATCTAGCATTACATTGCATTTTTCTTCCTTGCAAACACTATTTTAACAGTATTACATTGCCTTTAATATGAAGGCACCTTTTAAGTAAGATGACAAGCCAATTTTGCAGTTTACAACCAGACCTGGTACTTACCCAAAGCATATTCTCCTAGAAAGAACAATACACTTTAAAAACAAACAAACAAACACCCTCAAAATGTATTTGATCGTGATTTCTGTTACTTAATTTTTGCGTTTATCTGATCACGCAAAGTGAAAAATCTCAGCTGAGTATTAAATGGAACTTCTTCACATGTATAAAAAGCCTTTTGATTTACCTTGAATTCCTGATTCTACCAATTTAATCTTTTATATGTCTCTTCCAAAGCAGACTAATACTTCCTCAAACAAAAGGTTATGTGTTCATTTTTGAAGAACAGTGATACTTTTGACCTTGGCAGAGAATATACAATTGATGGGAAAAGTCACTGCAAAAACTTCCAACAGATTAACTTGACAAAGCTGAACCTTTGCTTTATCTGCAACCTAATTAAAAAGAAAGGTTCCCACCTCAAAAAGCCTTGTGCAAGATGCTTGTCATGAAGTATTATGAAGTTCTGCATAAGGAGTCCCAAGGGCATTCAAAAGTATTGCAAAAAAACCTAGCTGCTTCTGCAGAAGTAACTAAGAATACAGGACCAGAATCTTATCTTCAGAAAGCCAAATAAAAAAATGTTAAGGTATTTTAAAGATCTGTAAGTACATATCAGTCTTGTTTCATTTACGCTGGATCTGGGAAAGTGAGAGAGTGAAATACAATTTTTTTTTCTTATCTTGGTCTGTCCTGTACAGGCTAAAATAAAATCAATTGCCCTGTGGAAAAGCCTTGCAAAGAAAACTCATAAATCCTCTTTATTTATCTATTTTTTCATCATGCTAGAGCAATACAAGATAGGGTATTTTTGTCACAGTGCCAGATGGTAAAAGAACAGTAACAATCACTGTTCTTCAACCCCAGGGACCATATTCACCGTACTAAAGATGAAACGATACCGAGCAATTCACGAAATTATTTGACCCTTTGATTATCGTAATTAAACAACAACATTAAATTCCATCAACGATCAACCACAGCCAAAGGTTATGTGCTTATTCTTCCTATAGCAATGTACAAAGAGAACAAAAACTTCAGAGTGAGATCCCCCAAAATTATCATGCTAAGTGGAAAGCTTTTTACATTTGCTAGCAGTAAAAAAAAATGCTGGAACAGGACTTAAATCCTTCCTGTATCTGGCAATGAAAGTTCATCTTAGCAGTACATCCTTCCACTTAGGGTCTATGTTTTATCCAACAGCTAATGCATGTCAAGTCTACGAAAAGTCTTTGGAATAGGAGCTGGAACGCGTGAGTCACCTTCCTCATTGCCTGGCCAGAGCCAGTCTCCATCTCTGCCTGAGATAAATGAAGATTTAAGGGGTCAAAAGGAATTCTTTTCAGTCAGGTGGTGCGAGCGTGCACTTGCTCTGGGACTGACTCTAGCCCCTGGACGCTCTAAACACCCTAAAGCAAAGGCAGTAACTGGACCTCAGAGCCAAAATACTGGGCAGTAGATCTTACCATGGTGTATCCACCTCACAGAGACACTGATATCCCTTCTTCCGATGATTTTTACAGAGAAACTAGAAACCTCGCCTGTACATTTGTGTGGAATCCAATCCCCTGGGCATGATGTTTGAGCAATTCCCAGAAAAAAAAGACTCTGCAGTCATAGAGGAAACAGGGATTTACGCACCAAAAGACCCAGACCAAGTCACTTCTAGCCATTGTGCCATCTGGAATTTGGCAGGAGGCTAACCTGCTGTTTCAGATCTCTTTTGTACTTAAGCAGTCAAATCTTACCTGCATCCCACCTAAAAATCCTATTTTGTTTACTTTTTTTTTCCAAGCTAGGCTTGAACTCTTCAATCTTTTCCAATGACATTTCAGCAGAGCTCTGTTTAAGATCTGAAGGAGGACAGAACATTTTCTGTTCTTCATTAGGAGCACGCCCAATCTGAAGGCAGCTCACGTACAACAGATACACGTGCTCAAGCAGCACCAGTGTGCCAAAGACGAGATATTTTTGCAGATATCTAAACAAGGCCACACCTGTAATAAAGATAATAATTAACTAACATCCCTGTCACCAAGGTGTTGCAAAGTGAACTTCACATCAAAGAAAAGAGCCTTAAAGATTTCAAGGTGTTGTAACGAGATGCTGCTCGCTCATGCAGCGAAAGTACTTGTTAACTGGTTTGCACGGTAGATAAACATCAACAAACTTTGATAGATTTCTTTTGTCTATGTATCTGGCAAGACTTTCTTTTTTTATTTTCTTTTTTTTTTTAAAATAGATTTTGTGGTTGTCCTCCAAAAGCTGAAATGTTACTTTGCACTAAGTACACCAAAACATCTTTTATGAACATCATTATCACAAACATAAAATTCCTGTTTCTCTGTAAAGTTTGATAGAGAAGACTTCACCACCATATGATTTAAGGGAACTTAATTAATGGTATTTTTACATTTCCCTTTGCCAGATGGGACACTACCCAAGACTGGCGTAATGATTTAAATACCACCAGTAGGTCCAGCCACCCAGAATTAAGAAGATGGCACTGTGAGTAGAGAAAAGTTTCCCCCAAGATGGCTCTAATACTTCAAGACGAATTTGCTCAAACCAAAACCAATTCTTCACAGCCACGAAAGGATTCGCTGACCACCGGGTCACAGGAGGCTAATGGCACTGCGACACACCTACTAAATCTTCTCTCACAAGCTTAATGCAATAAAGAAAATCCCTTTGTGGCTGATACCGCCACGGCTGCCGCAGTGGAGAGGAGGCAGACAGGGAGGCAAGGAGGGAGGTCCCGGGGCTGCGAGCATCCCTCTGCCCGGCAGACCCTGGCTCTGGAAAGTGAGCAAGAAGCTGGTCGGAGCTGTGGTAGGTCTAAGCCCTGTTTGAGAGGAGAAAATCAGACATGACCTGGCAAAGGAAGGGAAGGAGTGAATGTAGTGAGTGCTATATGGTCTTGCCAGGGGGATAAAACAGAAAGCAGCTCATGCCGTGACCTGCTGAGAGAGACGATCTGTGGGACATCCCTCCTCCAGTTTAAGGTGCTGGAAAACAAAAGTGGAAGACCTCCTGGTGAGGACAAACATGAACTTACTGAAGGGAAGGAGGAAGATGCGCTTTGTCCTTCTCCTCCAACTTATTTTCTTGGTCTTACTCCGACAAATCAGAAATGACCCTTGTCAGGATGAGAAAAAGAGCAAGACGCAAGCAGCTCATTTTTGTCCAGGAGGGGCAGACATTTAAATTACCAGTCTTGATACCGACTTTGGACACTAGCCATAGCTGGGGATTTTACCCGTAATTCTCACTGACATTAATACACAGACTGGCTCCCTGACCAGAAAAGGTCTTGCTCTGTCCTGAACTGTAACAGGGAACCTGGGGTGGAAGGTTCATCTGACTCATGGTAATTGCCTTATGAGTATATCGGATAAAAGTTGGTTTCTGAGGTATCAGGTCTATGTACAGACACATGATCTGCAATCTCCTGGCACAGGCTGCAACAGTCAAGGAAAATTGTTACTGTAAGAACTGAGGATGTCAGTAGGAAGCAAGTGATAAAACCATTTTCTGTTTCTTCCAACTATATAGCTAAAGGAGCACAAAAACCTAGCTACTGCAATACACTGTTCTTCGTTAAATAAAGTCACTGTAATGTTTATTATCAAGCACTTATTCCTGCATTTTAAAATATATACTGAAATCTATTCAAGATAATCTGCTCACAGTAACAGAGGGAAAACAGGTATTAGTAGACTCCTCTCAAGTCACACAGCCACATTGTAACTCAAACTCTGTGCTGGTATTTCTTTATTTTCCCCTAATGTGGGTGATAAAATAGGGGTGAAACACATGTCACAACAACCACATTTACCAAAAATAAAGACGGCAAAACAACAGTGAAAACAGAGTTGTTATCTACTTATTTCTCCCTTTAACGTCAGGGAACCTCGAGGAATGAATTTGAGTTATCCCTGTGGCGTGCTACACTGAAAAGGCAGCAAAACCGAAACTGTATTCAAGATAATTATGCATCTTATCCAACACTCTTAAAATGGTAACAAGTTTCTGATAGTTATACCTGTCATTTTTCAAGAAATCTTCCCTACCTATCTTGAGTAAGCTTGAGATACAGTTTCAAGACAAAAGAAAAGGGAGAACTAAGGGAAGACTTCTGATGGCCACCATTGAGACTGAGGATATCTTCTGCTCCATGCTTTTGCAGGAGAGGTTTTTTTAAAATTACTGCTTTAAAAAGTTGCTCTCAATTCTTTGGATCATCTCCCAAATTTAATCATCTTTAAACAGTTTATTTACTCATTAATTTGTGTTTCAAGTCACCTACACAAATGCTGACAAAAAAGTGCCTATTCCTTTTATATTCGAAAACAATTTACTTCAGAAATCCAGACTCGCCCAGCAGAGTCTGAAAAAAAAAAATTTCTTTCTAACTAAAGGAAGGAAGGAACCAAAGGAAGGAAACCTGTAAACTACTAAATTTCTTGCATAAATATTTCTTGTGTCCCTTGTTTGGGCATTGCAGATTGGAAACTCAGCCTCAGATATTCTTTGCTTCTGGGAGAAAATACTCCCAACTTTCAAGTTAATGCAGTTTTTCAGTAATTCTTTAACGTGATTCATTAATGTGAATACTTCTGCTGAACTCGTTAAGCACTACTGCATTGTCCCACAAACATTCATGAATTTATCTATACCATACTGCCTTCTGGTAAGGGAACAGGATTATCTCCATTTTACAGATGAAGAACTCAGGAAGAAAAACCACACCAAACCAAAACCCCAAACCAAAAAAACCCCTGAAAACCAAACCAAACCAAACCCCCAAACCAAAAAAAACCCCAATGACTTGACCGAGTTATTTCAAGAAATCCAGCAGATCCAGTCCAGATTTCTTCAGTCACAGTCCACTGCTTTAAACCCAAAAATATTCCTTATCATTTCCAGAAATCTTAACTTCCAATTAGCCAAGAAGTATAAAAGAAACAAAACAGGAATCCATGTTTTCTTTCAACAATGCCTTTAATAGAGCTGTACATACACGACCTATATGGTAGGTTCATCAAGTCAGCAGCAGATATACATTGGTATTACTAAATGTTTAATATGTTTTAAGTCAGACAGACCTCTGAATGAACCACAATACTCTCTGGGATTTAAAACAATCTGTTGTGGGCTAACTTCTCACATTGAGTCTGTATTTAACAGCAACAGTAATTTTTAAATCTAATTTGACCTCCTGTATCATTCATATAGAAATGTATTTCTCTCCATATAAATCATTAAAATGTGCACGGTATCAACATAATTATTTTCCCTGGGGATAATTTTGCCAATAATTTAGTGACACAATCATCAGAAAAGCAATAACGCCGATTCTCTTTCTAGTGCGAAAGCAAAGTAGCTTGCAAAGCATGCCTTGGATTTGAGAAGCAGCAGAAGGAACTCCACACCCCTCTCCCACTTTTAGATATAACAGCAAAACAAAAAACTCAGCAGCTATTTCAGGAAGCCTAGTTGTACAAATAAGAAAATACTTACAAGCAGAGGCTGGGGGTACACTTTACAAAAAAGTCTTTTCTAGAGACAGAGTACTCATTATTAACACAAGTTTGGAAGAAAATCGGGAGGAAGTACATCTAAGGATCAAATCAGAAGCAGTCTTGCAGATTATTTTAAACTATGCATGATGGATGCATTCTGCTCTGTCCTCATTTCAAACTCTGCACAGACTTTTCCCTGCGATAATCTATTCCAGATGAAGCAACTGATATTTCCAGTTTCAACCAAAAAGAAATGGAAAAAAGGGGGACAAAAAAAACCCCAAACCAATAACTCTTTGCTATTCAATGATTAATCAGTACGAAACCTTCACTCAACATTTAACTTTCTCTTATTTACTGAGCTCTTTAATACAGAAGGGAAAGTAAATAAAAGGAAGAACTGCAATTCTTGATTTCTTGCCAGTTTACAGTATTAAAAAAAGAATCTGCGCCACGGGTTGGCAGCCAGCCACACTTACAGTAAGCTATCTACTGTTTCACCCCGCAGGAAGGACAAAGGATTCAGTGTGGGGCTGCTGGGTTTCTCTCTGTCAAATGTACCCTTCAAAACAGATCCCAGGAATATTAAAAACTGCATGCAATTAAGAGCTTGTTTTTCGTGATCTCTCCTTCTTTTGGTAGATGTTTTTAAAAAACTCTGGAGTACCGTTGTAAAGAAAGCAGAGAAAGAAAATGGAAGCTTTAGAGTCACAGCACTGACATTTTAACTTATTAAATCAAGTTACTCCAGCAGTAATATACAGTGCTAGGTTAAGTAGTTTGGTTCATATTTCTATTTTCCCATGACACGAGTTCACATACTCTGCTGCCTCATGCCCTGGAGAGCTGCAGAGATGCCAGCACCCACGTCTACAGGAGGGCTTCAACAGGACTGTGCCACAGGGAACCCCATCTTCAGAGGGCTTATTCCTAAGGCTTCCTAGTTCATAAAGGTAGCTGTTTGCCAGCAGCGAGGAAATCTGAAATTATACTGACTTCTGAGGACAAATCTCCCAGTCCACTGCTCTATTCCACTATTCCAGATGTGTTATGCAGAATTCCCACATCTTGGTTGCTCAAAACCATCTGACCCAGTGGCAGAAGGCAGGCAGGAAGGAAGAACAGAAAGATGGGCGGAATTAAGGGCCAGGGAGAAAAGGAAAGACAGGGTTAAAAGCAGCAACAAGAGGGAATTAGAATAGGCTGGAGTTAATAGAAAGAGCCAAAAGGAAGTGAACGAAAGCATGACTGAAGAGGAAACAAGTCGTTAAAGGACAAAGAAAATAGTTATGCTGCATTATGACAGAGAACGCATGTGGAAATAGAGAGAATATGGACGAGAGTTAAGGATCAACGATTATGAGTAAGTACAGCCTGAGTGCTCCTTCCACTATTAAAACAAAAATAAAAGGAACACCCATCCCACCTAGGTGAAGTGAACATCCATGTGATGTGCCTTTGTTTTATTATGTAGCCTTGAAGCTTCCTGTGAAGTGCCAACCACGTCACTCCTACCCTGCTCATTTTATGTCTGGAGACATTCTAAATATCCCCAGAAGCTTCAGGATATTTTCCACAAATAAAATCCTACTTTCAGAAAAGGGTTATTTTCTTTTAGCCAGCATCTTTATCTGATTTTTCGACTTCCACGCCCAATTTCCAAAAACCGAACACTTTTTTTAACTCTGCATTTAACAGTATTCAATCTTTAAGCTTTGGTATCTTGCAGTCTCTCTAGTCTAAAAACGAATTTTCAACTTACATAGAAGAGAATGGAGGGATTCCTAGCTTTCCAGTAAACAGACAGTTTTTGCTACCAGTCCCGGAAGGGCTGGAAACACTGATTTTTCAAGTTCTTGACAGTTCCCTCCCTCCGCTAAGGAAGTAAAATTGCCCAGAGAAACTCCTGCAAGTCAACAGCCTTGTCTAAATGACCTTTGCATCTTACCAAACGTCTCATGTTAGATCTCGAATTTTGAAAGACACCATTAAAGGTTGTAAAGATATGAAAATCGCCTTTTGACATGCATCTTGCTTTACCAAGTATTTGATTTTGGCAAGTCTGAGGTACAGGATAAGTACGCTTTCTTTTCACACCAAAAATCTAAGAAGTTAACAGTAAAACTGCTTTGATACAGAGCATAAATTCTGCACATCATGTGGCCAATTCCCTCCCAGACCGCACAAGTGGACAACAAAAATACAGAAAAACTCCAGAACAAACAATCCCTAACAGGGATAAAGGAGTCTGAGCATCGCTTTCCCCTAAACAGGATTTCTGAACAGATGACCAAACCTATTTGCTTCTCGGAGGCCTGGTTGCTCTGCACCCTCCTTGGACGGGGACGGATCAGAGCAGGATACAACAGCCCCCTTCCCATTCCCGGGGTCGGTGGAAGGCTCAGCTGGCAAGTACCCACCGGTCACGGGGAGCCGCGCCGCCGACGGGTGCGGCACGGGGCCAGGCGTTAGTGTACACAGCAATTTAGCGCACACTGATAATTTCGTTTCTGCCCTCAACCTGCAGGTCACTCCAGGATGGTTTTAGGAAAACCACTTGTCCACGTCTCCATTTCTACGTTCACAGAACTGGGAAGGTTTCCTTTTGTTCAAGAACTCTCATGGACTTTGAAAGCAGACTTTATAGGACTTAGGCATTACTATTTTGTTTCTACAGCTGCTATTGCTTTTGTAGACCCAGTATCTACTGCACGTATATTACAACGGCTGCAGCTACTCAGTAGCAAGGGAGCAGACAAGCACCAGACAGCATCAAGCAAAGTGCAAATTTGGTTAGCACGAAAACAAAAGTAAACCAGCTTCCACAGGGGCAAAAATACTTGCTTTTCTACCAAATTCGGGGAAACAATTTTTGCTGGAAGTAGAATGTAAATAGAGTATTTTGGGCATGTTTTTCAGAAGTTCCATAATGGTTGTGAAGCACAACTTCCACAGAAGGTCAGTTTTTACCTTTCTGATCTTCATCTATGCCAGGACCTACAGCACAAGCTTTGATGTGTTTATGCACTCTTTATCTTTGGAAGAGTTTAGGAAAGTTAAAGAATTATTTCATTTCCCAAATGAAGTTACTGACATCAAAACAGTAACTTTACGTATAGCAAATTTTAGTTTAAAGGTAGTAATTGGCAAAAAAAGCATTTTCACTAAAACTGCTTGATGCTTTCCTTATGTCCCACACAAACAGTTTAACTTCAGGTACAAAATGCAGCAAGTCCTGGTGAGTCTTGCAAGAACACACTTGAGAAAAAAAAAAAAAAAAAAAAAATCTGTTTTCAATGTATGCATGAAAAACAGTCACTGATTTACTGATTTTTAAGCTTCATAAAAGTGATCCTGTATTTTATTTTTAAATGAGATAATGAAGAGTAGGAGAGAAAGAGAAGTCAAGAAAAAAATCATACCTTCAAGATTAACACTTCCTACTTTAAAAAATATTCTCAACACAAATGAAAGCTTTGATTAAAGTTTTGATTATGTCTTAAAAAGCCCCACAAACTTGCTTACATAAAGCCAAGAATTTGCAAATACTAGCTCCAATTCTGCAAAACTCCAAAACTCCCACCCACTTCAAGAAATGCAGACTTATAGTCGCTATCTGCAAAAATACATTAACTTCAGTATTGGAAATATTTATCCTCCCTAATCTGATTCCCCTCCCCAACAATTATAACGCAATTACATGAGATAAGAACACATTTCTAGGCACCATTTTTACATATTTTGATAACCATGGCCAATTACAAATTTCCCTCACTGCTTAAATAAAAGACAAAATAAACCTTGTAAAGACCTTTTTTTTTAAAAAAAAAAAAAAAAAAAAATTATTCTGACACAGTGCTGAAGTGTCTTCTACAAAGAAGAAAGGAATTCACTGGCGCTCTGATCCAAAAATGTATTGGAAGTATTAACAGTCTACTTCCAGTTAACTTCAGCACATCTCCCATCAGGTTGCCAGAGAATTGACCCGGGTAGCTTCGGGAAAGGAACTATATGTTAAACCATGGAAATGCACAAAATCCAGGATTATTTTTAATTTTGCTGGTCTTTTCAAGGTTTAGGATTCTTTATAATGCCATCTGCTATAACAACACATTCTTGTTTATACAAACAAATGACTTACAAAATACACACTTAATCTTTCTAGCATGCAATTTTCATTATCCTACACCAGGTTAAGCACCTCTATTTCACCTGTGCCTTTTGTCAACTAAATAAGTCAAACATTATTTTAAACTGTGAAACATCAGAATGGTTTTGTTCTGTCAAATTTCAAGTACTCAGTGTCCCCTATGAAAGCAGGCTTTTACTTCTTAAAAAAATTCCCGTTATACTATGTCAGGACGATGAAATAGTTTATTTGTACTCATACGTGTTTGCAAAACTTTGTGGAAGAACAACCACCACCAAGTTGCTCCAATCTGGTAATCTTTGTTTGCACAACTCCATAAAGGTAGAAATATTAGAGTTAATTTTAAAAAGCAGGAGCTGGAAAATCTTAAATAATGATGCAGCTTACACATTATTATATTATACAACTATACTATTAAACAATAGATATTATACAGTTACATGTATTTTGCTGTTTTACAATAATTGTAGTATTGTTTACATACACCACTATAAAACAATGAATATAGTTTCTAAAAACTTTGAATCTTCTAACTACACTGATTATTTCAGTTCATTAGGTATTTTATGAAAAGCCATTGATTTCACCCTAGGCAATGAATTGCTGTAAGTAAAAATGCCCACATTTTTAGTTAAATATACTCACTAGGTGCTCTACCTCATTTGTTCTACCACGTGCACGACTACGTTGCACAGTACCTGCACCAACTACTCTGAAGTGTTTAAAAACTCATTTAAAAATCAGTAAGTCATCAACATTTTAATGCAATAGCTGATTAATACCCTGACTGACCCACATCTTTTTGCCATTAAAACCATAAATTAAATTGTCTGTCCCTTTACAATGAAAAGGTGAAACTCACGCAGTAATTAAGGGCTGGATGATCATGCCCCTGCCAGCGGTGAGTACAGAAGCAGGCACCTGCAAGAACCTCTGGATTTGCCGCAGAGCAGGACCCTACTGCCTTTGCGGGCACCCCAGCCCGTCGCAGCCCTTCTCCCTCTAGGAAAGATGGCTCAATGACCAATCCTTCTGCAACGCTCTTCTGCTCTCACCTAAACCTCACTCCCTGCCAGCATTCATATGCAGAATTAGAAAATAGAAGGAAAAAAAAAAAAGAAAAAACACAAAAGAAAGAAAGAAAGAAAGGAAAGCAGCAGTGGAAGCATCAACTTCCAGCAAGACTTCCACAGCTTGGAGAGGAAGAGTGCCAAGCACACAGGCCAGATACTCAGCTCTACTGGTGGGGGGAGGATGCTTCCTTGAAAAGTTGGACAAATAGTCTGAAAACAAAAAAAAAAAAAAAAAAAGTTTGCAGCCACTTATTGACAATAATCCTTGCTTCTCCTTTCTGCCTCATCAAAGTTTTCAGAGAAACATCCTCCTGGGCCTGACACGGCTCCCCGCAGCTGCACAGCTCCCCGGGGCTGCACAGCTCCCCTGGGCCAGCAGCCATAGGTTGCATTTCTCTGGAATGGCCCCTAACAAAATACTGACCCAAACCCTATTCCTCACTGACTGTCTCTGGCACAGAAAGTGAAACATGTTATAAATGCATTCCTGACTGAGTAGAGCGGACACTCGTCCTGAGGAGGGGTGAAACACTCCGACAGCTGCTGCCTGTCACCAACACCAAAACACCCAAGCTGGCCAGGCACAGGGCTTGGCAGTGCCCAACAGCGGACGTGGGCAAGAGACAGCACGGTGGCACGGAAAGACATCCCCTCTGAGATGCCGACCAGGGCAGGCGCTGCAAATCCAACGGGCACCATTTCCAGTCGGCACATCAATGAAGGCGGGGAGGAACCGTAGGTTTTGCTCCATTCTTTGCTGGCATGCCATTTCCCTAGGCCAAGTGTTGGCTGGTTCCTCCTGGGGTAGGCAGGCAGGCAATCTCCTAACCGAAGGACAGTCATAACATCAAACTCGCTAAGAGCTTCGCTCGCTCCACACACCTCCTCTTCTGCCCTTGCACCAGGAGGGACACGCAAGGGGCTGGCAGCTGAGCATGGACCTGCCCACTGCTTGACAAAGGAGGTCAGCCGAGGTAGGGATCAGCCTAACCGATTAAAAAAAATAAGTTATCCAGTATCACAGGGCTGTCTCAAGCACCCCTGCTGCCAAGAGAGATGTATTTCATCTTGGCCTTAAGCCAGGCTTAAGACATCCCGTTTCAGTTCCTGAT